>NC_092816.1:38512500-38612500 GCF_023375885.2 Dermacentor andersoni
GCCTGTGAACAAACGTGTGCCTGGCTAAAGGTTTTTGCATGAACAATCAAACAAGCCAACGAAAAGAATGAGGGCCAGTTAAATCTGGATCTGGGCGCGCACTCATGACGCTAGAACTCAAGCACGACGAGTATGCTTCAGTTTTGGCCGGTCGGTGCGACACGCTGCAAATTCAACCGGCGCAAATAAGCGGGCACGCGACAACAACAGCGCTGGTCCTGTGTATACGTGCTCTTGCGCCCTCGTATGCGTGCGCTGTGGTTGAATTTGCAGTATTACAGCCTGAGCTTTGCAATGAGAAAACCACAGCGCGCTTACGTGTTTTCGCTTCGTTCTTGGTACGACAAGATGACTTCGCGCGAACACGGCAGCCGCTATTTCTTTTATACTTGGTCTGAATGCCACACATCAATGGCGGTAAAATCTGCAGAGTATTCGGCCTAGTTAGCTCATCGGCGACGTTCGGGGACGTTCGGCCACGTTCGGCCAGGTTCTTGCATCGCGCGATAACTCGCGTGAGTGATCGCGCACGCTCTCCGGGCGCGCCGTTCTCAGGAGGGAGTGCCGAATGCAGACAGATCGTGGTCTGTTCTTTGCAAGTTGGTTGTTCTGGCAAAAAAAAAAAGTGTATCTCATTTTTTTTTCTATTTCGAGAAGCGTGCGTTTCTTGAACGTTTTGAATTAAGGGGCAAGTTGATGAGACTCGCCTCAACCTCAACGTGGTGACGAACGACCTGGCACGAGGACTTATTTGCCGTGCCGGTCAGAACCGAACCGACGCCCGCTACCACTCCGGGGAGGGTAAAGGTCATTTACTAACTTACAACGACATCACTAAATACTACTACTTGGGGCGTAGGCATTTCCCACTGCCACACTTTAAGTTGAACAGGGCTGAGGCAGTCACGCTACGTTTACTGCAAACCGGGACGTACCCCACTCCGTATTCCAAAATTAAATTCACCCTGAAAGAGAAATTAGGAACGAATGTAACGTGTGCGATGGTATCATTGACATCACACACATGCTGGCGGGCTGTCCCACGACTCTCGCCGACCCCGAAGAAAAATGGCTTTACTGGCACAAGATGATATCAAGCTCTTCATATCAAGATCAACTACGGGCTGTCCAGAGGGTCCGCGATGGCGCCATAAGGCTCGGCCTGACGGTGCCGACGTGGACGCGGCTCCCCTCGGTTTGAAAAGACTGGGCTTCAGGACTGCAATAAAGTTTTGTGATTGAATGAATGAATGAATGAGTGAATGAATGAATGAATTAAATGAATTACTTAATGAATTAATGAATGAGGGGTAGCAGCAATGCCGCACGCGCTACAAATCTGCAATACGGGTACTGACCCATACTGACCGAGAAAGACGGCCTTCAATTGGACACAACGCAAGAGCAGTAAATATGATTTCGTGATCATTATGGCATTGGAAATCATGGCAGCTATTACGTCGTCGGTTTCTCTAACTTTTAAATTGCTGTATGCGCGAGAAGGTGGTGCAAGGAGACGTGAATTCTTAGAGCGACGGGTTTTTAATTTTAGTGTATCAGGGGCAGGCCGCTGTCCTTTCTGCGAGTAGCTGCAGAGCCGAGTACGGACGGGTATCCGGTGACCCAGCGAAGGGGGCGAACACACACAGAAACAAATAAAGAAGACAGCAATATAGGAACAAACCTTTTTCTCTTCTTCTAGAACCCAGGACTGAAGTCACGCTCTTGGACAAAAACTCTCAGTCGAAAATTTGATGGCGACGGTGTCGGATGCTCCTAGCAATACCTCGCGTATGACTCGGGGGCAATGAGAGTGCAAGCACCGGAGAAGGTTGCGTTGCCGGAGGTGTGTGTTTGAACACGGCGCGCTGCCACCTTCTTTCTCTGTCACTGGAGCTGCTCTATAAGCTTTGCTGGCTTCTTCGACGTCTGTGCGATTCTTACGTGCTGAAGACAGTTCAAGAAATAAAAGAAAAACGAGTGGCAAGAAACGCAAGGGCGATTACAAGCAACGAATAAAAATGGAATGGAGGAAAAAAAACGATGGAGGGCGTCGTATATAGTAAGGGCGCGATGTTCAACGTTCTTGCTGTCAGAAAGTGACCTGATTTGGTTTTCAAATAGGGCAGCGGGCCTCAGTGGACCGGCATGCGGGGAAGAGTCGGCAGCATTTCGCTCACTTCACCCCTTCTCCTCCGATTCCCCTACCGAACTCCTTTTTTTCCAGAAACATATCGCGGAAAGAAGCACGTTGCGGGATCTCGTCCTGGTGCTTCGGGATAGCGCCAGCACTTGAACCCTTTCTGTGTCTCTATTTACTCTAACTTTCTCTTGTTATGCGATGTGCCCTCGAATTTATCTCTTCTTTTTTTTTTAGCGTTTTCTCTTTCTGCGTCGCCGAGCACTCGTGCTTTCGCTTATCGCTGTAGGAGCTCTCGCTCTTGTTACATTTTTTTAGCCTCGATATCTCATTACACTACGTCGTCGCATTCGCTCCTCTGTTTTCCCCAAAGCGCTGGAAGCATAAGTCGTGACACATGCCGAATTTCCTTCGAAATAATTGAAGACACGTGCTAAGGCTGGAACGCGCTCTGCGTGCTGAAATGTTGCTGTTCTGCATCTCTCTCGTGGCTTTTCATCGTTTCTTGCCGCTCCAGCCTGCTCTAAATGTCGGGGCCTTCTTTTCTTTCTACATTTTAGGCGGTTCTAGAAACTACATACCCGTAATTTGTTTGTTTGTTCCAGCTTCACGACCTGAATTGTTTGGCTCATAGGGACTTGTTTATAAACAGCGAGTGCATGTCAGGAGTTGCTATGCTTTTCGGTCACTCATAACTATCCCGGTCAATTCCCGCCGCTCGATTTTCGCAGCCTGGTCGGTTTATGCCTCGTATATATATATATATATATATATATATATATATATATATATATATATATATATATATATATATATATATATATATATATATATATATACCGTTATCTCGGCTACTGACGCACAATGCGCTGTTGTCGCCTTTTTCTCTTGCCTCGTCCACAGTTGCCGTTACTTGGCCGGCTTCATTTCCTAGTTTGGCAATGTCCCCGACGACCCCTCGCTTGCTTGATGTTCATATTTTCGGTTACTTGCGAGGTGTCGCAACTGCGCCACTTAGTTTGTTTATCCGTTTCTGCGCCGTGTTGTGCACACTCCAGCAGGAGTATGTTGTTTCAGCTCGCTCGTATTGTACTTCGTCCTGGCGAAGGAAACAGCCGTTCTCCGATCCGCTTTATTTGTTTTTCTCGCTTTATTACATATACGTTATTTTTCTTCTTTTGTTGTTAGCTTAATAAGTTTGTACGTGTTTAACACACCGGCGTGTTTATAATGTAGGAAAACAAGGCAGCTGTCTGTATTTAAGAAATCTTGTCTTGAGATAAGCGGTTCTAAAGTAGCCCGCCTTCCGGTTTGTATACAGTTATGGGACAGCGAACAAGCAAGTATAACGTTGCTGGGATAACTGCGCCGCTTGCTTTGGTGCATCCAAATCTCGGAGAAGCGTTTTCTTTTTTGTAGAATTTATTGCTTTTTTCTTTGTAGTTCTCGTTTTCATGGAACGCCTTCAGTGTTTGCAGCAGAACAAAAGTCTAACGTGACTGGAGGAAAAGAGATCTGAGTATACTTAAGCACTTCTGACGAGTTCCTAATGCAAAAAAAAAAAAACCGTTTATGCCCAATTGAACGCCGCTGAGCGATTCTTGCGAACTCCTCGCGGGCAAGCGAACGCTTTGAGACGCTTGGCACGTTTTGATTTGGCCTTACCGAGGTGCAGTTACAACGCGGGCGGGAGCTTGCGCGGACAAGGAACGCACGGATGGCACAGGCTTCCGAGCGTGAGAGCGAGGGTGACGTGGCGTCGCGGCAACGCCCTTTCCCCTCGCGCATCACCTGACGCGCTACTGCAACAGGTGTTCCCTTTATCCTGCTCTGCTCCGTCGGGGCTGCAAGGCAAATATACCTGGTAGTGAAGCGTCCGCAGAAGCCCATACGTGCAAAACATGGAGGTTCATCCGCGGTTCGTGGGGCTTAGCGCCATCTGTGTGACGAGGGACCAATGCGGCCCTAGTTTCGCAGCCAATGGGAATTTAGGTGCCGTTTCGCTTCTACAGACGCCGCCTTTTAAATGCGAGGCCATTACTTGATTCATTGTGCGACGGCGCCGTTATCGGGAAGCTGTGGCAAAAAAAGGCGTCGCAGAAAAAGAGCACACAAATTCCGCCATCTTCATCTAAAAGAAAAAGGGCTCCTCGGTGAGGATTCGATCCTGTACTCCACCGTCCCCGCTTGCTAGCCACTACACCGCCGTTGTATTGCGCCACTGTTGCAACTGTTTTTTTGTTTATTGCATGGAATTATGAGTAGTGTCAAATCAATATTGGTTCATTACATTTGAACATGCATGAGAAACAAATGGCGACAGTGATGAATATCTTCGGAGGCTGTGCACGCGTTTGGCCTCTGCCTGGTGGGCGATTCACTAGACGACGCTGCAGTACGTCCATACTCGTCGTAGGAGACTTCAATCGGGACGCCCGTTCAATATCAGCGTTCATCGGCGCAATGCGTGCCTATCACAACTTAAGACTCGCCTCTCCGATAGATACAATCACAACTTCGCGAGGAACCGGAATCGACTTGGCGTTCGAGAACATGCCACAAACGGTGCACGAAGTAAGGTACGCATCTACTCCGATCCCAAGGCCGAGCTACTGTCGATCAACTTTGACCCGCAGACGCCGTTGCCGGAGGCCATGGGGGAGGACAACGAATAATATTCAACGGGCTTCAAGTACACGTCCAACGACGACTACGACACCCCTCAGGAGTATGAGGTGGAGTTTGCCTACGAACCCGATGAAGAAATGTAGTGTCGGCACCGTGGTGCCGCTCAGAAAAGTACTGTCATCGCTCGGCAAAGTGGTGTCATCGTGCCGAAAAGGGGTGTCACCGAGAATGAACACTCAGCGCAGTGCACGTAAAGCAATGCGTTAATGAGAGCGCCGCGAATGAAACTCAGCTGAGAGATCGCAGTATGGCCGGTTTGTCGTATTGAGTTGTAGCGACCTCATAAGCAGCAATATGACACTCGGAAACATAACGCAGCAGCACTAAACTCAGCAACATTTCGCGGCAACACTAATCTCAGCGACACACTCGGCGAAAAGTAATGCTCTCGCATTTAGACGTCACAAGAATTTCTTTGGTGCCCCCAAAAATGTTTTTCGCTCAGTGAGTCATTTGACGCTTTCGCATGTAAAAAAAAAAAAAAAAAAAACGAAGAAAGAACGAAAAGAAAAAGGAAGTTGAACGCATTTCGCTCTCACTCCCTGAAGTTTGACGCTACCGCGTACGTATTGTCACGAAAATTGACGAGTCGGGACGGCAACAAAACGTGAAGAGAAGCCTGCCGCTTTATTTCTATTGTTATTGTAATCGGGGCTATTGTATTTAGCCGTCGAAACGCAAAGAGAGGAGCATATCTGTCATATCGATATACGGCTGCATGCTTTGTCGGTGTTACATATTTGGCGCTTGCGATTATTTCAAAAAGAAGCATTAAAAAAAAGAAATAGAAAAGAACACAACGGCCGAGACAGCAGTCGACGTTGTACTGATTCGATTGTGACGCTAAAGCACGTTCCCCGCTTTTATTTCCCGAGGATTTCGGCGTTGCTCATTCTTATCTGCCTATTCTGGGTCAATGGCGTTCAGCGCACTATAAAGCAGCGTTTAGGATCGCCCAATTATTCCTAGCAATGGAACACACCGAATTTTAATAGCTTTAAAGAATAGACGATCTGCGCAGAGAGGTGTTCGTCAACCTTCATGTTGACTATTCGTAAGCAAGCGCATTAGGGAACGACTTAAAGAAACCACTTGGCAGCACATTCCTTCCATTTACTAGCTTTATGAACGTGTGAATATTTATACGAGGACAGCAGACTGCTGCAAGATAAAAGGCGAGAAAAGGGGTTGCTCCGCTTATCAAAAAAGTCCGGAACCCATGCGGGAAAGCAAGCGTGCCAGGGAGGAGCTCTTATCGCTATGCGAGGATAATGTATCAAACGCATGCTTGTTGTTTACTGGGAGTATCGAGAGAGAGATAATGGAGAGCGGCGGAGACGAGTGGAAAGAGAAGAAGAAAAGAGAGAAGGCGCTTACCGCACGGAAGACAGTTTCTCCGAGATATCCACAGGAAAACAGCTGGGGCTCACGTTAATGAGAGGCGAGGCTTATCGGGGAAACAGGCGGGTCGTTACCTCTCGTTGCTGCCTAAAGTGGCGAGAGAAATTCGGAAGCCTGCTAAGGGATACGATAGAAAAGCGAAATAAAGATAACACGCGGGCCAACTTCTGGCCTTCGTACTTTCTCTTGCTTTAAAGTTGCACTGATCTTCACTTTCGCTTCATTGTAGTGCAGTGACTCTACGATCGAAGAGAACACGTTCAAAGCGGATGTCGTCATTTGCGGTGCCCATTGAACTGGCGTTCTTGCAGCCGTATTGAAGTTTTACGCTCCCTTGTGCCTGCGCGAAGTACGCGCCTAATGGGAACGGAAAGATTCAGTGAGAGATGCGAGGGCAAACGCACGCACGCACACGCACGCACACACACAATGCGAGATATGCACATACTATATGCCCCATAGAACTATAACTATATAGTTACATAGTTATAGTTATATACTATATGCCCTATAACCCTATATAACGTATATGACTTGGGGATGTGCCTTAAATGGTTGAATACAACATAGGTATCCCGTTATGGGAATATATATTAGAGCAGTTGGCCGAGGATAGTACGGTGCGCACGCATAGGACGCCAGCACTGCTTATTGAATTTGTGCCACCGGGTTATCATTCACGCCAGCCAGCACCGTTACCGATATGCAAGGGGGAAGAGAACAGCGTCCGGGGTAATGACTTTTATTTAGTTATATCAACGGCGCGACGAGGCTTAGGTTGAAGAAAAAACAATGGCCTAAAAAGAAAAGCAGTACGATAAGTGTACGGCGCCGTATACAAGGAATATTCCGCACCGCGCGTTAGAGGCTTTTCGCCGCAGAAATGGGTTATGCCTGCCACGTATCGCGATTTCAACAAAACGTCAATCACTAAGAAGAAAAGTGTGAGAGAAAGAAAAACAATAACAACAAGAAAGTAGAGCTTTGTACAACGAAAACGTAGGATATTTGTAAAGCTTAATACTAAACACAGAGAAATCAAGATAGGGAGAGAGAGAGAGAGAGAGAGAGTGAAGCGAAAGACTCAGACGGGGGAAAAATATGAAATTTGACTTATAATGAGCCGACGTGAAAAACGGCTTGCGGAAATGAGACTGCTGCTTTCGGAACTCCAGCGGGGGGTGACGTGATCGATGGTTGAAGTGTGTGTGTGTGTGTGGGGGTGTTTGTGCGCACTTCTTATGTGTGTCCGCTCGGCGTGGGTACGTGGTGGAGTGTATTTGTTAATGTATTTGTGCTGTATGTGCGTGCGTGCGTGAGGGTTGGAGAGTGTGAGGTGAAGAAACAGCGGTGATTTGCAGGAGGGGCAAATGGAGGATGTTAAGAAAAAAAAAAGGAAAAGCCAGGGAAGAGTGGTGCGATGGCTGGAGATTTATGATTGAGAGAGAGTATCTGGTGGTGGGTGGGCCGATCAAGAGGCTATACCTAATTATCGGAATTCATCCAAATCCTGCCGAATGATCGCTCCCCCCTACATACGCGAATGCGCTCCTAGCGCATTATCGAAACACAGAAACGAACGCAGGGTTATTAGAGGCCTTCGTGGACGCCGTAAAAGAAACCTGAAAGTGAAAGGGGGGGGAAAAAGAAGGGATAAATCAACGTTGTGATATATGAACTGCGTGTGGATGCGGGGTTATTGGGGCAGGAAGAGGTTAGTATTGGAGGGGGGGGGGGGGGGGGGGCGTGTTGTAGTATCTCTCTCCTTCTTCACGCTCCCTCGCTTCCCGCTGAATCATTAGTTTCTGGGAGCATGGCGCACTGATGATTGACGACGCGACGGTGGCGAGCTGTCTTCACGGCGAAGCTAGAGTGTCCGAAGGAGAAGCCGAGAGGTCGTTTTTGAATCCGTCGCTTATTATATTAGTGCATTCACGTAGGCATGTTATAATAATAATAATAATAATAATAATAATAATAATAATAATAATAATAATAATAATAATAATAATAATAATAATAATAATAATAATAATTATTATTATTATTATTATTGAAGACAAGAAGAACTGCTTTTAACTGTCGCGGAACCAAAAAGCAGGCATAACAACTCTCATTAGGGACAAAAGGTGCACGTGATCGCAGCGCGTTTGCTGTCGCGCGCAGGCTCGGTTAATTTTTTTGTTCCTACCCGTGGAAGTACAACACCACTCGTTCTCCCGACTAATTACGTAGCGACAGGCAAAGTAAATCCCCAGCAGCTGGCGCACGCGATGGAAATTATGGGATTTATACGGGAACACGTCGAGCGGGGCGCAACTTGCACCTCTTACGCTGTTGGAACTCACGAGCACATGTGTGCGTCTGCTTCAATTAATATTGCTCAGAGTAAACGGAAGGCGGGCCAAAAAGGTAAACAGTGAGAAGCAGACGACGAGCGGACGGCGAGCAGATGACGAGGAAATAATTTGTTGTGCGAGTGAGCGTGCTTCTGTGAAGGGTTAGTTCGGGGCTTCGGTTACTAAACAATGATAGTTTGCGCTTTTTTTTTGGGGGGGGGAGGGGGAAGGAAACGCGAAGAAAGTTGCTCGCAAGCAGACGTGAGTAGAAACTCTGCAACAGGTTGTCACGAGCGATTAGGGGAACAACAGGTTGTTTCCTGGCGGTGTTTTGGATTGGTTACCAGTATGGGTGTCTACCGGTTGCCGTTCCCCAGCACTCGAAAACATCCCTCTCACACAGCCTGGCGGCCAAAGATTTGGGCGATTTATTAATGACGTACGCGCGCACAGCATGTGTGGCTTTCTCTCGAATTTGCCTTTGTTTCTGTTGCGTTTAGTGTCACGTCTCGGCTTGCTCTCTGTGCTTACGTGCAAAGACAGTTCGGCAGCAGTTCTTGAGTACGTTTTTTTTTTTTTAATCGAAATGACGACTTTGAAGAGAGAGTGAGAGAGAGAGAGATTTGAGATAGAAAATGCTGGTAGGTTAACCGGAAGAAAGACATTTGGTTTGCTACCCTACACAAGAGAAAGGATACAGGAAGAAAAAAAGATGGAAATATACTGACGCTGCTTGTAAGCCTAATAATGAAGAGATTTGTGTGCCGCGGCCTGTGTGCTAAAGCCAGGTTACAACCTAAAGTACCTTAGCCCGGAATACTACAGCCTGCACCGCTGCAACCCACGTGGTAGTGTTGAGTTTTACCGCTAAGAGTGCTGTATATAACCTGCTGCACTACGTAAAGGGATACAGCCTGCGAAGTAATGGCGAGTTATCTTGTTCTACCGCCCAAAGAGATACAGCCTGAACTAATACAGCCGACGTGTTACAACCTCAAATTTTTCACCAGTGAGTGCTCCAAAGTGGAGGGCTGCAGGCTGTAGTGCTATACTCTACTTACTGTACAACCACAAGTAGACAAGAAACTACGGCCAGTGGAGGCACGGCGTGTGGGTCTGTCGCTCGGGATGTGCTGCAGCGTATGACGCTGCAACCTGCTGATTACACACACGCACGAGTCCTGCAGCGTTGAAAACCTGCGAAGAGCTACACTAAACATCATCCAGGAATAACGCAGCGTGAACCTGACGCTGTACAACCTAGAGCCCAACCCATAGTAGTAGGGCTGCTTGCTGTGGTGCCGGAGTATTACAAGTAGTACAGTCTGAAGTAGAGCGTAGAATAATCAAGATCGCTTACTATGTCATTTTTTTACGTGTTCATTGCGTGTGAAAAGGGGCAGCGGATGCCGTTTATAGAAGCCAGTATTTCGCAAATATATATTAAAAAATCTGGGCCGCTGTTGCTCCGGTGAGGTATGTATGTATGTGTATGTATGTATGTGCGTATGTATGTATGTATGTATGTATGTATGTATGTATGTATGTATGTATGTATGTATGTATGTATGTATGTATGTATGTATGTGCGTATGTATGTGCGTATGTGCGTATGTATGTATGTATGTATGTATGTATGTATGTATGTATGTATGTATGTATGTATGTATGTATGTATGTATGTATGTATGTATGTGTGTATGTATGTATGATTAAAAAAGAAATCTTGCCGACCATTATTATTAGATGAAGAAAGTCACGTTCGGAAACATAACATGGTTTATTTCACGTTCTAACCAGGGACTGGGAAAGCCGTGCACCGCGGTCACAACGTCATTTAAACCATATTATGTTTTCATTTTCCAGTGTTCTTCTTTTAATGATCATGGTCGGTAAGATACCTTGTTTTGGTGCATGGCTGGTGGACGCGGCTTCAAGTAGTTCAGCACAGCCGAAACGTTGGACAGTGTATACCGTGAGAGAAAAACGCTCGCTCAAGAAAAAAGATAAAAAATAATAACAAAAGCTCAGAGTCATTTCACTATGCGAAGGTGAATGACCAGTGTAGCTGTCTATAACAAAGGCAAATAAAATAAAACAACAAAACAATATAACACAAATGGGCACGCTGTTATATTTATTTGGATTTACGCTTATCTCGTGACCAAAGTAATTATGGCTTTCTGGTCGCTATTATAGACAGCCGTGGGCTCTGTGACCACACTGGAGATGTTCTTAGCGAACGTTAGGTCCACGGACGACCGATAGCGCTTCGTAGATACATTGGTCTTGGTGTAACATCGAAGGCCGAACCTTTCCACGGGAAACGCTAAGAACCACTTTCCGTCGGGACGAGACACACAGAGTTCAAGTCACCCACAATGACGATGGGCTTTGGGTCCACCGGGAGGACCCGCCGAAATGTGTCGATCACAAAGTCTTCAAGGTCGCTGTTTGACGTTCCGGGATGAACGTAGACGGTGGCGACAGCGATTCCGTGCCCAGTCTGTAGTGCGCACGCGTCGGCACATTCCACGGCGAGGGCCTCGCCCGCCGTCGTTGAGGCATATGGCGCAACGGCCGCGCTGTCCTTCCTTACGTGAATCCACAAGGCGTAAAATTATTATGCGTCATCCGTCACCGGTTTTGAGACAGCTGGCTTCAAACGCAGCTGGGACACATACGCTGATACTCTTTTGCCTTATGCCTAAGCTATTTTAACTGTATAGTGGCCACCATCGTTTATTGCCTACACACATCACGAAACGCTGGAAACTATCCTAAAACAAATAAAAAAAAAGAGAGAAAAAAAGTTGAAGAATTTTCTGCCTCCATCATCACGCAAGACACTTCGAATTTCAAGAAGTAATGCGGGTTATAAAAGAAAAGCCGCGGAGGTGTTCGTTACGTGGTCTATTCATTTACGATACCTTACAGAATCTATCCAGAGATACAATCGACCAATATTCGCGAGCTATGCTCAGGCGTAGCTAACTTAGAGCACAAGCTCTGGCGGTGCGCCACGTTACGCGATGACGTCACGTCGTCGAAACGGGAGGCTGCCCTGAAGCGGCCCCGATCTTGAAGGACAGCTGTGGGCCGTCCATTGGGCCCGCGGCGCAGCAGAGAGGCTCGGCCTTTCTGTAACTACGTGGGAGCGGCCTGCTACGAGCTGGCGCGTGTTCCGAAGGACCAGAATAAAGTTTCACCATACCACACCTTAGGCGCCACATTGAATTTAACTCGGCTGCATTGTTCGTCGCGCTTTGTGAAATCACTACAGCGAGTGCTCGCCTTACTCATTTAGGAGTCATTTCATTTCCTCACGGCGTCGCAAAATTCTTTTCTTCGGACGCCTCAATGATGGAATTGAATTAATGTTTCGTTCAATGTTCTTTTTTTCGCTCGCTTTTGCAGATACTAAAACAACAAAAAAAAAATTCTCAATCGTTTTAGCCCACATTTTTTTTTTGTCCTTACGAGTAATGTTGTTGTACGGGTGGAGTATAAAAAACTCGGGAAAAAATAAACAAAGAAGAAAAGAAAAAAAAGAAAGAAAAGACAAGAAATGAAAACTTTACAACCAGCAGTGGGAAACACAGGCGTTGACTTTCGTGAGGAGTACAATCATAGAAAGCTTCCGCCTTATCAGAAAGGTGAATAATGAGGGGCCAGAACTGACTCGCGAAGTTTTTCCTCGCGGTCTTTTCCCATCACGGCGTTTATAACTAAGGTATTCTTTTCTTTTATTTTTTTTTTACTAGCGATGCTTTCTGTTGTATAACTTCTGCACAAGCGCTGTGTGCTAGATTTGTATTGCGTCCGCAGTTTTGCGTCCGCCATTTCTTTCCGAACGCTTGAAGAAGATAGGTGCGGCAAGTTCGATCTCGACAGCAGAGTAACGCCGTTGTGGCAAATTCAGACTTCGCTCATTCTCGTTTTACTCGCTAATGCTATCTCGGCGCCGCTGCGAGAATGTCCTCCTTTCGCAGATTCATTCTGTCCAGGCGTGACTAACAGCTTGTCGTTAGTTTCGATTAGTTTATCGACGTGCGTATAGGGCCGGGTCGTGATTGCGTTCGCGTGACTTTCGAACTGCCGTTCCGCTTGAGCGGGTCCCATTTGTATAGCTAGCGTGGTTGCGTTATACTACTGTCTCCCGAGGCCGGTCCTTTCCGCAGAACGTGCAAGGTTACAGACGTGAGTCATTCATCACGCTCACGGACGTGGCGTGAGGGAAATCCAGCTGCCGAAGAACACGCCGCACGAGAATCTCTCATCTGCCTCGGGAGTGTGTCGCGTTCGATGCATGCACGCGATGCAATCAACCAGGAAGCTCTGTGTTTGCCATAACCCGGACACAACGCAACTACTATAACCAAAGGACGGCGCAGCCGCTGACGTTCTAGAAGTTTAGCAACTTCGCGCCGAAGTGGGCCTACTTGGGGGAAACCTATGCGCAAGGCAGGTGCTCGGACTTTGCCACTGTTGTTATCTTTTTTTGCTTGTTAGGATATAACTGGGCGAGGTGAGGAAAAACTAATGCTTGTCAACGCACGCAAGAAAGGTCCAGTTTTTCTTGCTAGCGTATTTTGTTGTGTTTGTTTGCTTCCGCGGTTCTTTTGACGCTCGTAGTATCCAACAGCTAAAAAAAAGAAGGAAAAGAATACTGACAGGACGTCTTTTACCTTTAATTTTCTACGTTAATTGAAAGGTCCTTGATCTCGAAACCTTAGAAAAAGAACATGCCAGGGAGTGTTAGAGCCCCTTAAATAATTTACTATAGCACACTTTTGCTGCGAATCAAGGGCCGAATTCACAAAGCTCTTCGTTGGTAAGACGTTCTTTGGCTGGCCGTCTTCGTTAATAATTTGTCTTGCATCGGGATTGGCCGGAATCTGCTCTTACGAACAATTCTAACGTAAGGACTTTTTTTTTTTTTTGGTGAACGCAGTCGCAGTTTCTGTTTCTTTTCTCTGGCGACGTATGTGCCACGACGTCATGATGCAGAAGGTGACCACGTGGCAACAGTACATCGTGACGTTTTGGCACGCTCACTCCGGTTACGCTTGCTAATACTTCGGTGGCAGCTGTGCACGGCGTTGGCGCTGCCGCTGTACGCGCTCGTTGTAAATTAGCGCTTAATCCGCCAGGGACGCCTATAATCTTCCGCTGTACAGGCAGTTGAATGCATTGCAGCGGTCGTCTCTGGGGACGCGTCGCAAATACGTGCGAGAGGTATGATTTCGGCCAGGAAAAACGAAATCCTTCGTTATACAGGCGATTTCGCTGTATACGTGTTCGACTGTATTTAAATTTAGAGCACATGTCCGAATTTCAGAATTGAATCCGAGCAGTAGTGAATTCGTACCCGTTTAACAAAGTCTCGTGCTTGCCTCCTGTGGCGTTAAGTACGTAAATACGTCCTCAAGTTGTGCAACAAAATACATTGATGTTTCGGCTAACACGTATCAGTTACCGCGAAAAATATGGAGTAGCCGCTGTTACAGGGTCCTGAGCCAGACACCTGTGATAAATAGTCTTCGGCTTCTTATTTTTGATCATTGTAAGCTTGCAGGTACCAATGGTGAAGGCAAACAATGCTTCAAGTTGTTCAAAAACTTGTGCACGTGACCAAGGCGGCGTTCATGTTTGTCGCACGTAATGATATATACGATGTTAAACAACGTGAAAGAAACTACATAGAAAAATCATGAGCCATTCAACTCTGCGAAGGTGGATGACCAACGAAGCTGTGTGACACACGACAAAGACGTGATACAGAATTTTGAACAAAGGTACGAACACATTTATTTTCTTGATTGGTGGTCATCGTGACGAAAGGTACGCACACGCATTTATTTCTATACATTCTCGCTCATTCGTGTAATGCATTCGTTATACACGTTCGTTATACACGTTCGTTATATGCATTCGTTATATACATTCGTTATATACATTCGTTATATACATTCGTGTTTTCATTTCGCTATATATTGAGGCAAAAAATTTGAGGCCGAAATTACCGCACTCACTGGCAGTGGGCCACTGCCGTCAGCAACTTCACAGAGGGAGGGTCAGTATGGGAAGGCTGGCACGATGAGCGGCCACGAAGCCAGCTGTGAAAAAAGACGATGGCTACGAACGCACGAGCAGTGGCACGAGCCATCGCTGAAGTTGATAGTTTTTGCTCGCACACATGAAAATTTTACGGAGCCCTAGTCATAAACAGCTTCGGTGTAAAATTTTTTTTTAGTTCTTGAGGTCGCCTCTTGTATAATTTTCATCAGAACTGATCAACAGTAGACCATAAAGATGGAAGTCTCATCGTTCAGCGAACATATGAACAAGGGGTGTTGTCTCCCATGTTCCTTTAAACCATGTCTCGTTCGAATGCGCACAGCTGGGACGTCGGTCTCGTTGTTGTTGTTCTGCACAAAGAACGGCGCGCGGCACCACGCTCGACAAACTTGACAAGCGTCCCCTTATTAAAAACAAAGTGCTCGGAGCCTGGTCTAAGTCGACGTAAACCAGATTTGCTGTAGAAGCACTTGTGGCTTTTTGTTTCAAAGCATCGGAACTGTGTTAGTACTGTACTTCACAATGTATACATGCTGCACGATAAGTTTGGTACCACAAAGTTCTGATTTAGGTGTGCGAGACTTAACGCATAGACTATAGCATCGATTTTGGTACTCTGGAGAGAGTTTTCAGTTTTGGATAGTTCAGCGAAGCAATGGCAATATAAATAATTGCTTACTATAATAATTGCATTGAAGTCAAAAAACATTCACTTGTTTTTGTAGAATTTGATGCTCCATCGCCAGAAACCAAAGACAGTATGTAGCTCCAATTTTCCGTGTTGTTTAACTGTTTGGGCGTTGCGAAGTTGAGTGCAATCGTTGTAAGGCGGGCTTCCTTGTGTTGGTGCGGTCAGATTCCTGCCATATCTTCACATCTTTAGTGGTCATCTTTTGTACCCTTTCTCCTTCTCCACAGTGCGGAGTAGCCAACTGGACAGTTAGTCTAGTTAACAACTCTTTCTGCTTTTCGTTTCTTACTTAAGTCTCTCTCTCTCTCTCTCTCTCTCTAGAATGCGCGCTGTTTCGTAAGCCGCACTTATAACTGCACCCTGTTTGCTCGCCGACTTCCCGCGGTCTCCCACGAAATTCGTCGGGTAAACATTGCCGCGCAGCGCATGCTGGCACGAAGGGTTTAGAGGGCTACAGAGGGCGGCCGAGTTTCAACTCCTCGCGGTCGCCGTGCGGTGGGAGTTTAACGAACGCTGATTGTTCCCCCCATCGCCTCCCGCACTTGGCGACAGCTGTGCGGAGCGCCTGGAGAAGGCATGGTTCGAGCGAGTTTGCGGCCTTACGCACATTCAAGCCGCGCGCTTTGCCTGGGGCTACGGGCAACCGCGCAGCCCACAGCGCAGAGCCACACGCTGCCAGTTCCGTGCAGGTGACAGTCGAGATGAGCTGCGTTTTGTGCAAACTTCTCCTGAACGGCCGCTCGTTTGAGATGGTGAACTTGCCAAGCAGATAAAGGTGGGGGGCTACCTGGTTGAACGATTGTTGCAGAAGCAGCCGAATTCTTTAGACACACGGACGAGAGCGGAACAAACACAAGAATTGGGATCAGCTCTTATAGTTGTGGTAGTCTTTGCACGTACGTTTGTATGAATGAAGGTTCCCTACTTTTACTGGTATTACTTCTTGTTGTCACATTGTACATCCGAGGCTGAATGCACGAAATGTTTTCGTTCGTAAGTTATTTGTCTCATTGGCCGGTGGCCCATGCAAAATTGTGTGTCCGGTATCACTACTGGTTTGAATTTGCTCTTACGTGAGAATTTTTTTCGCAAGAGAAAATTATATGATTCTGAAATTATATTGTATGAAATTATATGAGAAAGGGACATGTGATTGGTGTATCCGGAAAGCCAATGGCAAAGAGCACTTACGAACGAAAATATGGAAACTGAGATAAAAACTGAGGTATGTTAGTTGCAGCGGCCCAGGCTTTCGTTCTGCATTTTCGAGCCACTTTGGGGACTTAAATCACCTGGCCTCTTAACTACTGGCGTACTATTTGAGCTTTCCCGCAACTTCCGCATTACGAGAACTTGAGCGGGCGGCTGTGACATACGCAGCACTGCACGCAACCATTCCGTGGCGAGCTATACCGAAACGCGGCCACGCATGGCGGAGGCAGGTGTGGTGGTTGTCCGACCGGAGAGAGCGCCCGATGCTCGCGACGTTTACGCTGACCGGGTAAGAGGGCGACCCTGGGCGTGGAGGCTTGCCTACGAGCGCGATTAATTCGTCTGGAGCACGTCGTGCATACATAGCAGTGGCACGCCTGAGTGGTGATCTATCGATCGGTCTTATCTGCTCTGTTCCTTTGGCAAACGAGGGCGTTTACGTTATCATAGTGCGGCGGCCATCGCGTACGTGCGTTAAGGAAGGACATAGTACATATACAGACTAAATACAGCTTCTCCCTGGAAGTAACGTTGCAGAAACAATACCTGTATAGGCGTGTTACGCGTTATTTTGATTCCAGGCATCAAAATGACGTAAGGTAATGTTTATATGGATAGCTGCAGTACTCGCGTTTTTAGCGCAAATGCCTGGGCTAAGCGAGTAAAGACTAGCTTGGTTGACTGCACAAATTCTGTATTAAGTCCGTGCACCTTGTTAGTCCTGTATGCAATGTTTCGTCTAATATACGACAATCCCACATGTCGTATGCGATCCTATATATAAATATATTTGATATGTGATCAATGAATCAATAGGCACATCCTGGGAAGTCTGATTTTTTGTTTTTGCTAACGTGAATGCTTAGTGCGCTGGTCGAACTTAGTCCCTGCGTTCTTTGTGTGCAGGAAGAGACAAGTTGTCGGAACTAATCAAGCTCTATTACCTACTGAGACATACATGCCTTTACGACGCATGAATTAGTTTGCGAACGATCGCTGTAGGGATCGACTGAAATTTATCGTCGTTGAGTGGGTTATTCCTTCCTTCCTTCCTTCCTTCCTTCCTTCCTTCCTTCCTTGCTTCCTTCCTTCCTTCCTTCCTTCCTTCCTTCCTTCCTTCGTTGATTCATTTATTTATTCATTCCAATTTTTCGTTCTTTTTTCATTTATTCACTTAATTCATTGCATACACACAATAGACAATGCAGGTTATGCCCATAGCCTTGGCGGCTGCTTTATTACGACCATCATACTCGTGTAAAATCATTTGAAGTTCTCGCTAGGTATACAGCGCTTTATAAT
Organism: Dermacentor andersoni; assembly: GCF_023375885.2. NCBI lineage: Eukaryota > Metazoa > Arthropoda > Arachnida > Ixodida > Ixodidae > Dermacentor > Dermacentor andersoni. Next base: position 38,530,355 of record NC_092816.1, read on the forward strand.
GACACCTCAAGCACGCGCGGCTTGGAAGGATCTGAGAGAAAGGAAGGAAAGAAAAGGGAAATGCAATGAGGTTAATTTGGGTGTACCCGGTTTGAAAGTGAACAGTTCTTCCACGTTCTAGAAGTGTAATATACGTGCGTCCAACCCTTGCGAAATTCGTTTAGGAATGCCATTTTTCTTCTACTTACGTTATACTGGCGTCAACGAACTTTCTGACGAAAACCAATTGAATATGTCATGCGTAAGTTCATTACAAAGAATAGAGTTCCTGGCAGGAGAGCGCACTGCGTGAGAGGAGGGAAACGACCGCATGAATTCTGTCCACTGTTGTCTTGGCAGCGTAACTCCCTAATGGGTTTTTTCACATTCAAAAAGGGTTTATACTTCCTCTACTCTTTGTGAAAGACCACATGTGTGCCGATATCCTCACAAGAACATTTGAAATCCGTGCTCTGGCAGGAATTGGCCCCGCCACACCGAGTTCTAACCATGAGTCCAGTGTATTCTGTTGCATTATGGCTTTACCGCTATACGCACGTTTTCACTTCGGTGGGACGGTAACGGCCATCGTTAGCATTATGACACCGTATGTCACGTGGCACCGGCGCCCTCCTGTACGTTTTTACTGTCTCCTTGTGCGCATGACAGGCAAAGAGCCGTGAGGAGTTCGAACGATAACATGTTTATTTAAGACCTCGAAGAATGGAAAGGAAATATCGCGCCGGGGTTCATGAAATGGCATGCTTCTTCAGGCGTTGGCTGAGATGCACGATATACTCAATGAAACACCCCCCCCCCCCCCCTCATATGTATGTATATATATATATATATATATATATATATATATATATATATATATATATATATATTGCAAAATATTGCAGGAAGAAAGCAGGCCCACGAGTGTAAAATAACGTATATTTACAACTGGCGCATATGGCGTTCAGGTAACTGCCAGACTTCGTCTTCGTCTAGTCCAATCCAACTTCTTCGTTCCCTTCACCGTAACAATATATATATATATATATATATATAACGCGCGCGCGCATTCGCGTGCATGTGCACTCCCATGATGCACGCACGAACTCACGATTACTCTTGCGTGTATTCGTCCACAGTGCGCATTCGCATATTGGACAACGTGTATATAGTATCTCATTGTACCACAACATAATCACCCGCCACCTACCTTTCCCTGTATTTCCCACTTCCCCTTTCCCCAGTGAGCAGTACCAGGCTAGAGACACGCTCTCCAGGCCGACCTCTCCTCCTTTCTCTTCATTAAAATCTACTCCTCCTCTCCTCACGAATGCTGACACGTGCCACAGACAGACGAACGCAGATACAAAATGCACACGTGAGCAAGCGGACCCACATACGCACACTAAAATCTATTCCCAAAGTCTGATTACGCCTTTAATTTGCAGAATGCTGGAAGCGATTTCGTTTGGATCGCAAAGCGCCATATCTGTACAGTTTTTCACGGCGCCCGAATACGATGTGTACGATATGTACACAAGCACGTGCAGTGGATGTCGACTGTTGAAACCTATTCCATATATACATATACACGGTCGAGTGCTTGAAAACGCCTGAGGTGTTGGAAAAAGGGAGGGAACGTCCCCGTGTAAACAGGGCAGTATATACCTATGCACCTTCACTTCAATAGCGTTTGCTTGCCATCGGCTATTGAGAGCCGCCGCTGAGAGGATTCTAAAACTGGCGTCTCTGTTTGCGTGATTTTCCTTTGTTTAATACTTTGGCCGGTGGCGAAAACGCTCTTCCTCGTTTTCTTTTTTTTTTTCTTCAAAGAAACACTCACACAGTTCTCCGGTGTGCCCTCGGGATATGTGCTTCTCATTGATTGGGCTCCATTTCAAACGACATCGAAGAGGGGGACTTTTTCACGCTTGCGCGGTCTGTAATAACCGCGAAGTTTCCTTCGAAAATTGCTAGAGGAAACCCTGGCACTACGGGCGCTGCAGGCTTGATGGTTCGGCTAGCGTTACCCGTAGAGGGAGGGATTTCTCTAAATTTTCACTTGTCACTTCAAACGGCATAGGAACTTTGCAAACCGATCATTTTTAACAATGCATTGTGTTATCAGTGCAACAATTCGAAACGATTATGCATGCGTGCTGGGACTCATTGCCTTTGTGTGTTTAGTAAACAGATCTTTTTTTTTTTATTTAGAAAGATGAAGCGTATTGAATAACAGGGTAAATAACAAAAGAGTTTCAGGCCACTAGCCCGAAAATCGAGACAAATACATGTACTAACCACGATTACTTTGGTGCCTCAACAATCGCAACGCCGCCGTTACCTCTAGTCATTTTTTTCTTTTTTTGCTGAAGAATTGGCGTATTTCTCTTTTCCGGCGCGTGTTACCCTCGCCACATGGAATGCGAAAAAAAAAAGAAAGAACGTGAGACGACATCAAGAACGACAACGATTTGTGGTTTGACGCTGGTCTGTGTGTTATATGCACTGAGGTTTACTGAGCTCAAGTTCTTGACCGTCGTCACTCAGGGTACCGATCGTAAACACGCCTAGTCATGCGGAGCGTGCGCATACTGGAGATCTCGAAGCCGCCATAGCGTTCTACGCTCAGCAGACTGCAAAGATGCGAGCGATCTCGATCCACTTATCTTTAGCACCGCTGTCGAAGCTGAGAATCGGACACTCATATAGCATACGAGATGTCGGGTGACTAATCGCTGAAAAGATGGGAGTCTAAGCCAACGACGTAACAACCGCTCCATTCCGCCTGCTCCAACCTTTCTCCGAATGGTACTCCCAAAAATATTGATTTCAGAAACGATACACGCACTTGATGAAGGGAAGTTTATTTACCCACTGCTAAAGCAACATCATACGTGATCGTAAACCGGGAAACTCTGCAAAACAACACTTATACATAAATCTACTAAGAGGGAAGTGTATTGGAACACGTAGTTTGTTTACAGATAATTCACGCTACCGCGCAACAATGCACATCTCATTATCGCATGATTTCGTGAGCGTCAAATCAACCACATTATAGCATCATGTAGCTTCTGATTCCTTGATCAACTAAGTTAACTGATAAACCAGTAACGACCGGCACAGGTTACCGTGACTTGTAAAACCGTGTACACTTCTTAAGAAGGCCACCGGTGATTATGTGATTGCGAGCATCCACGGATAAATCGTACTCACGCCCATTCTATTATGGCCATCGCAGTTTTCGTGCCTTTCTGTGATAATCTTGTGAGAATATTTCTTCAACACTTGCATATCCGCAATACCTGGGGGCCGGGATTCAACAAATTCGCGAAAAGAACCTGTTTTTTAATCTAACGTCCGCGTCGTGTGAAGTTACGTGGTCACATTTGTGCGTAAAATTTTTGTCGAGGTACTTACGAGCCCGTCTGACAATGCTCCAGTAGGAGCGTATTCAGTATTCAGCTTCGATCTGATGTATCAGTCCTTCTCATCGGAATACATCTACGAAATATGCTCGTCTGATCGTTTCTGTGTTCGGGTGCTCCGCACTATATTGGTTAAGAGGAAGCTTTAGCTCGGGCCCAACTCCGACGCGGCCTATTCAAATACATGTAAAAACGCAAGAACGTTTTTCTGAGATAACCCCTGGACCGATTTTAATGAAATTTGTTGCATTTGAGAGAACAAGTTAAATTCTAGTGACTGTTGGTCGCGGAATCTTTATTTAGGTTTTGAATTTTGTTAAAAAGATTTTCAAAAATTCGAGAATTTGAAAAAAATAGAAGCACGAAGTTTACAGATTCATAGCTATGCATAAAAACAGATATCTCGGTTCTGTAAACGGCATCCATTAGATCATTCAAAGCAGACAAATTTGGTACGTAATTTCGTATCTTACGTAAATTCGTTAAGTTGTTTACAAGGGTTCTGCAAAAGCAGTATTTCCATATTACAAAATTTCTTTAGATTCATGTGTAAAATATCAATTTTGTCTGCTTGAGATGTACTATTAGATGCAATTCACGGAATCGTATTATGAATTTTTATTGCTGAGTTACAGAGTTGTAAACTTGATAGTTTCGTTTTTTGAAAATTTCCGATTTTTGCCAATCTTTATAAAAAAATTCACGACCTAAATAAAAAATCTGTAACCAACAGTCACTACATTTTAAATTTTTCTTTCAGATGCAACAAACCTTGTCAAATTTGGTGCAGTGCTTGCTGAGAAAAACGAATTCTCCTTTCACATGTATTTAGATAGGAGCACCCGAGTTAAAGCTTCCTCTTAAGCAACTACCGTAGCGCAAACACGGGTTAATGCAAGTACGTGCGTATCTTGTGGCTGTTCGCATATCGACAATGAGGTTAAAAAATTACATGCCACACACGAAAAGGGATGCTTTCCTCGAAACAGTTCAAACGTTACGGGGCCGCATTACTGGTGTGCACTGCCAATGGAGCCAAACATACGCTGACCGCTAACATACGTTATGGCGAATTGCGCCCGGACTTGCTCTGGCTAGTCAGCAAATTTAATTTCCATATCTAATTTGCCTTACAAAGAGCACTAATGCAAATATTTACAGTCAATCATTTTTAAGATTCCTTCATATCCTTTAATATATACCAACACCGTGCGCAAGGCAAATGTGCCGGAAACTTTACGTTCGCCTATCAGTATGGTCAGCAAAGGGAATCGTTCGCTAAAAGCGCATGCAACTGAGGCGTAACACTTGGGGAGGGAGCCTATACATGAATATCTTGGCTCCCTAGTAATAATATTGACATGCATGCTCCTTTATTTTTATCCGTTGACAGCATTCACCGGCGAACAAACGTCAAAGGTTATCGCTCAGCGCAAGACGCGCCTTTCTGTGCCGGAAGCTTCTCAAATGTTATCAATGATTTCATCGGTTGCCTGTGTTGTCGCCGAGCCTCGTGTAATAAAAATCTGTGCTCGGTGGGAATACTGGTGTACATTCTAGAACCTACGTGAGGGCCAACGATTACGCCGGAAGGTTCATTCAGTCATGTATATATAGCCGATGCGCCTGTTTGACAGATCAGATTTCGACGGTCGTCGGGTGTGCTGACCACTATCGCTGTGACTCAAGTGTCATTTGTTTTTGCGGGCACAGCCATGCCCAATAAAAACTCAATGCCCTTCCACTCTGTGAAGAAGGATGACCAGCGAAGCTGTGTATGTGGGCCCCTTAGTGGCGAAGTGCCGCGGGTAGGCCGGGCATTGCACTATCTTTGGGATCGCCGCATGTATGGGGAGCGCTTCGTTGGGGAGTATGGGGAGTGCTTTCGTTACCGCGACAAAATCGTCGTTTTTATAGGTCTAAAAAAAAAAAAAGTGATTCACCACTATAAATAATATTCCAGTACACATTGCAGCATAGCATATTGTACATAATGAAGTGCTCTTTCGGAAAACATACGTTGCCAAAAAAAAAAAATCGAGGTTATTAGGTAAAACATAAAAATTCTAGAAAGCGCCTTTATCGCTGCCAGTTGATAAAAACAATGAAAAACATATCTACAAAAATATTCAAAGCAAATTCAGAATATATATTTAAAAGATAAATAACCCAGGAATAGTGTCTGCAAAAATAAATGCTCAGTACACTGCAGTTCCTCTGATACAAAAAAAAAAAAAAAATCTAGGACCAGTTCATTGCTCATGACATGAGGTGAAGCAGTTCCTGCATTTTGTGAAGAGGTGCACTCCGAAATTTTGCCAAAAAAACTTATGGTTTTTGTTCAAGTTTGTGGTCCTCGTAAGACATTTTGCAGTCCCGCCTTTAGGCATGTTCTGGGGATGGTCCGATGAGAAGGCCAAGGAAACGTACTTCACCAGTTCGTTTAGGGTCACGCACCGCTTCCAGGACCGATCGCTCTCAGCGTAGCTGGGCAACTACAAGATTATGCATCCAAGCATATCTGTTTGCATTTTCGCTCATCGTCTTTGTCACCTCTGCAGACAAGAAGAGCAGAAAGAAATCCCACGCCGTTGTACACTGTCTTACGCTGATTCGTAGTGCTGGGCCGAGATGTGCTATGGGTGGCCTTCTTGAGGTGAACGCAAGTTTCTTTTCTACCGATGGTAGCACATCACCACCAAGCGAAGTATGCACCCTGAATATAATCAGTAGAGCCCTCAGGTCGTGAAAAAAAGATCGGCAAATAAGCGCGCACAAGAAAGAGACCGCTCAAGGCCGTAAAGGAAACTCGCCGAAGAACAGCTGCGCACGTCCCACGCTGAATCAAAACATCGTCGCCGTCAGAGCTTGAATCTGCTTTGCTGTCATCTTCGGAATCATAACTCGAGTCCTCGTCACTAAATTGAAGTGCGGGTGCCGCATAGTTTTGAGAGGGACGGTTTTCTCGTGACGCAGCCGCGCGGGACGACGCCGTGGGAGCGAGTTCGGATAACTCCGCAGTGACACCGGCAGCGCCCTTTGCTGGGATCTTACGAGAGAAGCGTTGCGAAAATTCTCGGAAAGTGGTTGCAAAAGCCGGTTCCACACGTTGGACATGCAGCGGACCTTGCAAAATACACTTTGGTGGAATAAAACGACTCGGACTCCAAACCAAAGCTCACTAGTGAACAGGTGGCGTCATTTTCGGTAAATTATCACCGCTCATCACTGTCGGACGGATCTAATTCGTGACCTTTTAGGAGTCATTGGATCACAACATCTTGATTCTAGTGCGGCGTGAGCGGCATGCTTTTTTCTCGAGCGCGGCAGAAGGTGACAGCCACGTCTCTTTTTGCTACGCCATACGCACATTAGTTCGCAAAAGGGTCCGTCAAAAATCACTACATTGCCGGAATGGGAAAATTTAAGCCGATTCTGAAAGTGCAGTGCCTGTACTAACTACTGGGCGGCCTTATAGGGATAAAAAATGGCTCCAATAAGTCGAAATTAGCCATGTAAAGCATCGTTCACTGGTGATCGATTTGAATAGGCGTGGTAACGAAAGAGTTAACACCTGCTTCACCTCCGCCAGAGGTTGGCCCTGCATTGCACTATCTTCGGTATCGGCCCACGTAAGGGGAGGTTTGTGAACACACACACACAATCCTGGGGGCAGCAGCCCTTAACAGCTTCGGTGTAATAGCCGTTACGTCTTTGTGTTTCTCAATTAATTAATAATGACGACGACGAACACGGGGACACGGGCACGAGCGCGTTCGCGCAGAGGTGCGCCAACGAGCCAGCTGTGGAAGGAGACGACGACGCTGGTGTCAATCGTGATGATGATGATGATGATAGTTTTGTGTTAACACACGGGCGCGATCCTGGGGAAACCAGCCCTTAGCAGCTTCGCTCTAAAAGTTCGTTTTATTGCGATAGCCTACGGGCACTCCAGGCGCATTTCTACCGCCGCCGTGATGTTCCGTATATAGTTCGAGCGCGATAACATCGTCTCCACGCGCCGTATGCTGTATGTGCGAGTGAAAGTGTGCGGGGATGAGCCTACGGTGGCGGCTCAATCTCGCGCGCGCAAGGACGGAAAACGGGGAGGAAGCGCGCCGTCTCCCGTCGCGTACAAGGCACCGAGAGGAGGGGAGGGAATGGGGGGGGGGGGTGTCTGCTCCTGGTGCTACTGCGCATGGCGCTGGCGCGCTGGCCCTATTAGGCCCCATCTTGAAAGCGATCTGCGATAGGTACAGGGTCTAGCAGCGCCGGGGGCTTATTGCTTCGTGTGCGCTGTGTTCTCGCCGCTTAATTCACGTCGAACCGAACGGCATCACGAAGGTCAGTCCGCTCGCTCCAACTGCCGTTCTTCTTCACGCCAGCGTTTTGACAGCGAGTGTCCAGGGTCATCGAGTGAGATGTGTTTATGGTTACCTGTGAGCGCGTCATACCATGCTTGTTACTTCGTTAGTAAGCGAATGTCGACAAGTTTATAGGACCAATGAAACTACTATCCTTACTTGTATAGCTAGCTGTCTACTAATTTGCTGTCGCAATCGATTATTCCTCTTTCAGGCGAAACTGAGACTTCTTTTCGTACGCGGCGTACTCCCCCAGTTTGTTTTCCTTGTCTTCATGCTCTTCAGTTGAGGCCACGTCAAAGTAAAACAAATAAGGAAAATGAAAGCAAAGAGGAAGGTAGGAAACTTTTGCTACCCGCGCCTTAGTTTCTATGGTATCGAGTTGCCGGAAATTTCTGCAGACGTGAAATCAACAGATGATAGCTCTGTGCTGTGTCTGAAACGGTAGATGCTACTAGTCCACGATTATTATTATCAGTATTATTTTTATTACTTCTTGAGTCACATCATTGCCACGGCCTGACTTTCTTTTTCGTTCTGTGTAATACTATCCATTTTGACACACTTTCCGTTTCTCCTTGCGTCCACTCTACATTGAAATTAATAGCGGGCGTCATTTATACAGGCGTCACTACAACATGCACCACAGCGGGTAAAATCATGCATAACAGGAAAACGTGTCCTACATCGTGTTGTGCTCCACATTGAAATTGTCTTTGAACAACAGTGTTCTTCACAAACACACGAACAAATGCTTCGCCTAAACGAGTTCCCACAACGCGTGGGATCCGCATAACTTGTTTTTTCAAGTTAGAAACCTCCTTCGTAACAGGATATAAAACGTGCCTGTTGTTATTATTATTACTATTATTATTTCTTGTGTGGCGACGAGTCCTTTACAGTGGAGTTCATTTATCTCAAGTACAGGACGTCCAGAAGGCCCACGATACGGCGGTGAGGTTAAACATTACGGTCCCGACGTGGGAGCCGCCTGCGTATACCTAAAGGTTGATCTTCAGCACGTGCGATACCATACGAGCAAAAATAAACTGCGACTTCAGCTTCGACATACCTGAACAAACGCGCACTTAAACCAAGCTTGCACCCCGGATCTACCGCTGGCGGCAACGGGTATTTCCGTGTCCCCGTCCGTACACGGTCGCGGTTGCGTGCGACATCGCCGACGTAACCTGGCGCTAGCAGCAGCAGCGAGACGGCATGCGACGGCGTCGGCGTCGTCGGCCCAACGCGGCAGTCTGGCCGACGCCAGCAGACGCCGGGCTCTGGGGTGCGGCGCGCCGGCGACGCCGAAATAGAACAACGCCTCGTCGAGCGCTGGAGGGGCCGCGCAAAAATAACGCCGTCGCCGCGCTGGCGACCGCCCCTCTCGAACCACGCGGCGAGATTGCGACGCGAGAGCGTCCGTTGACGCCGGCGTTCGTCGATCGCGCCGCTCCCGGAACTCAAAACAAGCAGTTGAAGTAAATTGGAGGTGCTTCAGCGTCCGACAGCAAATCGCAACCTGTAAAAGAAGGCGAAAACGCCTTTGCGGCTTTTGTAGCGCGCTCCTTCGGAACACAAATCTGAAGAAAGCTTCATGTGTCGGGCACGTTGGTCAGACGTCATTAGGGTTTCTGAGAAAGAGCGAGAGAAAGGGGCGGCAGGAGCAAGGAGGTTAACCGGAAGAGCTTCTTGTTTTCTGGCCTGCAGTGGAAGAAGGGCAAAAAAGTAATAAGACGGAAAGAATAGCGCAGAGGCAATACAAAGGTGCGAAAAAAATGTAGAGCAGGGTAGGGGAGGGGGGGGAGGTTCTCATTTCTCGGCTGTCTTCCCCATCAAGGGCAACATCAAGAACGACAATGCCGGACAACTGCGAGGCTGTACACTGTCTACTGTTTGGAAGCGCATGAAGAGTGTTGCTCGATGACCGTGTAGCGTTGTGCCGCTGAGCACGAGGTCGCGATTTCGACTCCCAGTGGGTCCGACCATATCTTCACGGGGGCGAAATGCAAAGAAATTAGGCAGTGACGCTTAAGACTGCTTACGTGTGGGAATACGAATACATTATAGTCCCTTTGGTGAAATCTAGTTTTTCCGAACATCTCTCTCTCTTTCTCTCGCTTCTTTATATTCCCGTTCTCCCCTTTCCCAGCGCAGGGTAGCCGACCGGACTCTCGACTGGTTAACATCCCTGCCTTCCTTGTATCTCTCTCTCTCTCTCTCCACGCGTTCCTTGCTCTCGCGAGCTCTCGCGTGCGTTCTAACAGCCTTAGGGAAGGTTAAATCAAAATGCGCCAAACGTCTCGTGCGCTTGCTTTTCTACGAGGTGTTCGTAACTCGAAGGACCGCTCCGCGGTGGTCAGTGGGGAGCCAGCGCTGGCCAGGAGGCGCTACGACAGTGTTAGCGTGCAACTAAAATATGCTGACACCGTCCAGTAGGGAGTCTACGAAGATGGCACAACATATTTAACGATAACAGACGCGCGGCTGTGTCAACGTTTGCTTAGCTTGATGCGCCCAGCCATGCCATGCGCGTTGCGCTGAGCGCATGCGCTGCTACCACCTAGCTCGTCGGTTTCCTGTCATGGGAGGAGCCGCGTGAAAAGTGTCTCGAGATGATCGGCGAATTTACTGACACGAAATCGCAGTATGTGCTACTGAAAACTGTGTTCACCACTCGCTAGGCTGTGTGTTACGGCGCTGCTGTTGGCAGGCGAAGCTTCAGCGCTGGTTGCCCATTGGGCATTAATGCTTTGTATTTTTACAAACTCATTTCATACGCTCATGACGTGGCGCCGCCTCCTCCACATTGACTGCGCCGTCACGTTCCCAACGACGCACGCAGTAGGCCCCACCTTTCTTCAGCCAGATGGCTGCAACGGGACGTGTTCAATGACGCACGCACTAAGCACGCTTTTAGTCAACCAGAACCGTGGAGCCGCTGTGGTGCCGAGGAAGTGTACTCGTCTCGCATTCTGGAAGCCCGGGTTTGAGTACCACCAAGACTGAAGTTTACCAAACGTTATTTCATATTCATTTACCTTGTTTACAGGAGCCTCCCTGAGAAATTTGACGTCAATCCGAGCACTTTTTACGTGCTTTTTACATCCTCCTAGGTTTTTACTCTTTTCGTCGTCGGCCATTCTGGGTACCATCTTTAGGTCACGGCGATTACGCTAACGGAGTCTCGTGCAATGAGGCATATAATTATTTCTCAATAAAGCGCTCGTTTTCCGTGCATTGCGCGAACCCAAGTGATCAGAAATAATCAGGAGTCTCCAATTACGGCGTGCGCTTCATGATCAGATCGCGGTTTTGGCAACGTAAAACCCCACAATTTGTTTTTTGCGTCCCTCAAACATGAAATTCTTCAAGCTTTCCGTATCAGGTAGTCAAATCAGATTTCGCCCTAACCGCGGAGCGTTCCGCCAGTCTTATATCTGGTTCCGGTTGTGCATAAACCGACGCACATTCACACTTGCGATAATTCCCGATACAATAAAGAAGGTAATACACAACTTAGCGCCTCTAATTTTCGAAATACATGCAACCGCATACTTTGAATGTGATGAGTGTGACATCCCAACGTCGGCACAGGCGCACGCGTCACAGGTTACCTTGCACTCTCAATTATGAAATTAACGTTTCTTCACCTCGTATCTTTAGCCAACTTCCGATTTCGTGCACGCTGTGACGCGCTCGCGTACACTCAACCCCGCGCGAGTTGGATATCTCCAATGCCGGCGAATCCTGCGTGTAATGCTGTAAAGTAACGCACGACCGATGGTGGGAGGGAACCTGTCCCTTCCAGCAGAGCAGCCAAAGGCTCCAACCGTTCGCGCACGATCGGAGGCGTGCTTCCCTCGTGCCAAAGTCACGCGTTGAAGAGCCTGGTGTCCGCGTCACGAGCCAGTTTCTCGCATTTTAGAGAGCAGCTCCTGGGCACCCGTTGCTGCGGCAAGCGTCGGCGTCGCTTTAACCAAGAACGAGCAGAGCGAAAGATGAAAGCGAAAGGCGGAGCGCAGCAGGGGGATGAAAGACTCCAGGAGGAAAGCGGAGAGAAGGGTGCAGCGCAACCATCAGGCGGAAAGCGGAGGAGGGTGTGGCGAAAGCGTGAGAAGGAAAGCGTAGTGCGGCGACGATGGCTACGAGATGGCGCGAGAGTAGTGCGCGTCGTCTGGGAGATCTGTCCACGGCGGCTGCTGAGAATGACGGCCACGCGCCCACCACGCGCTGGTTATCGCGATCTCCAGATTAGCGAGGCAGCCGCGCCGCGCTTCGCTCCGTTTGCAACGTGCCGCACGAGACAGATTGTCCGCGCCAGCCAATATATTGCGAAATGAAAACACGTATAGAGCGGCGCTCAAATTTCGCATGAGGGAGTATCGTAATCGTTGGTGAAATTTTTTTCCGTCTTGACAGCTTGCTCTTTGAGACGTTGTGCTGGACTGCTGTGCCTACGCAGTTGGGCCGCATTTTTGTTCCAATGAATGCCTATAAAGTGGGAAAAATAAATAAAAGAAACAAATCAGCGCTTTGTACAACCTAAAGCAAAAATGGAAACGTAATGGTTCGATGGTGGTTGTGGAATAGCGGGTGGCGGACCTTTATTTTATTTTATTTTGTATTAGTGATAGACGGTACATGTCTTTTTCAAGAGTAGAGGAAGAGAGACAGAAGAAAGCGGAAAGGCAAGGAGGTTAAGCAGCGGAGAAGATCCGTTTTGCTACGTACGCTGGGGAAAGAGGGAAGGGTGAGGTAAAGTGATAGGAGAGTAGAGAAAAGGAAAGAAAGGGAGCACAGATACACAATCGCAGTTGGTCACCGTCATCGCATACTACCACCGCACAGCACAGTAGCACTTGTAGTGCTATAAACATCAGTTCAGGCTACAGGGCTTGTCCAAGTCTGTTGCCCTTCAAAAACTGCAACAGTGCCCTAGTCGCCATCCGCTGCAATGGCTTGGGATGTCGTCATTCTGAAATGATTTCCTCAGTTGAAGGTATTTAATTGAAGTATGCTATCGCGATTGCGGGCGATCGTCTCTCTAAATTGTAGAGAGGACAATCACAGAGAAAGTGTTGAACAGTCTCCTCGCTACCACAGTCAACACACGTGGCGTTGTCGACCCATCGTATTCGGCATGCAAAAGACTTCGTAAAAGCTACTGCTATCCATATCCTACAAAGCAGCGTAGCTTCGCGTCGGCAGAGTCCAGCTGGGATGCAAAGGCAAAGCGAAGAGTCTATGTGGTGCCGCCGGTTGCTTTTAAAACTTCGTGCGTCCCACGTGGAGGACGCTTTATCCGGGGTGAGCATTCGAAGTTTTCTAGCGGCACCTATGCTTGATAACGGTATCGATTCCTCTTTACCACCTTCAAGAGCCGACCGAGCAGCGTTATCGGCGTGCTCGTTGCCTATGACGCCGCGGTTACTTGGAAACCACTGAAATGTCACGTGGTGTCCTTTCTCAGTCAAGGTAGGAATTAGGTCTCTAATCTCGAATACCAGGTGTTCATGTGGTCCGGGCCGCAGGGCTGACAGCAAACAGTGCAGTGCTGCCTTCCAGTCAGTGAATATTGACCATCTTCGAGGTTGTCCTTTGCTGACGAGACGAAGTGCAGCGTGAAGGGCTGAAAATTCCGCAGCCTTCGATGTCGTTGGGTGACACATCTGGAAACAGATGGTGGTGGCTTTCGCTGGGAAAACCACGGCTCCAGAGGAACACTGGAGAGTTGCTAATCGATCAGTACAAATGTGTACGCGGTCGGCATACTTCTCCCGCAAAAGGAGCAGAGTTAGTTGTTCAAGAGCAAGTGATGACAGCGCAGATTGTTTTTTTTTTTTTTATTCCTGGTGTGAAGAAGCGCACAGAAGGTCGGCCAAACACCATGGAGGAATCGACGGCTTAGCTGCGACGACGAAGCCTGATGGAAGGCGGCTGTAATAATCTTAAAACGTAACACAAAATCATGCCCGCGGCCTTTCTGACGGCAGTGTTGGAAGGTGATGGGAACAGGCTCGGGCAAAGTGCGCTGTGTGCACTCCCAGCACTTCCACCGCAAAGCGTGTTTGTATTGGTTGGTCCCAGGCGATTGCAATAGTCGCCATTACTGATGCTCATTTTTGCAGACCACGACATACCCTGAGAGCCCGAGCTTGAATACTCTGTAGAGCACAAAGATTTGTCCTACAAATGTTTTTCAGTACGGGAAAACTGCACCTAAAGAAACTCATTGCCCTTCCACTCTGTGAAGAAGGATGACCAGAGAAGCTGTGTAATGACGAACTGCACCTCCACGGCAGGTCGGCCCGGCATTGCACGATCTTCGGACTCGGCCCACGTATGGGGAGTGCTTAACGCCTGCTTCACTTCCGCCGCAGGTCGGGCTGGTATGGCCCACGTATGGCGAGTTTTTTTGCTTACGACACGAAAATTTCCTTGGAGGGTAGAGGTAGAGCTTCGCTGTAAAAAGCCCCGAAAAAGAGCCTTGTATAATTCCAACATTGCATACCCTGACATTCCCGAATTCTTCCCAGCCAGATACTTGAAAAGCTGGGAGATTAACGTCACGCGCTGTTTCAAGTAGGTCACGTGCGGGCTTCATGACAGATCTCTACCAATGATTATGCCTAGAAATCTGTAAGTCTTCTTATACGAAAGGATCTTAAGAAAAAAAAGCTTTATGCCCTCTGTAAAAACTGCATTACGCCACAAAGTTTTTTCGCAAGATATTAAGCTCTTAAAAGAATATTGGAAAATAATCTACGTAGGTAACTTGAAGAACTGTGTACGTTGAACAACGAGGTATATTGTGACCCGGCCGCAAGTGTTGGCTGCAACAGTAGGAGTGTGTGTCACATTTCGCTTCGTGTAACTCTGTGGCATAAACATGTCTTTCCACTACCGTGCACCACGGCCGCTAGATAAAAAAAAAAAAAAAAAATGGCCGACGATTACACTTCTTGGTAATGCGATCATTGAGCGCAGCTGCTGCCTCATTTCAACAAAAGGCAACCGCGTACAGAACATGCAGTGCCGAACGGAGGCGGTTCTGCGTTTCGGATTGGGCAGCACACACCGTGATCCACGCTCCGGCGACGCGCCTCGTGCCAGTGGATCACCGCCGCCGAAAGAGGGGGGGGGGGGGGCAGATTAGCAATTATTATTTAACGTTTCTTCTGAGGTGGGATGAGGAAAATAGGGGTCACACACTAATTCACTCACAGACAGGCGTCAGTGTGGCCGCACAAGGTTGAGGTGGGAAGTAGAAGTAGGGGGACGAAACGCTACTACTCTATTTCCAGTCACCGCAACAGCACTGCACCTGTTGAGGATAGGTATGGGGCAAGAGTGGAGGTGGGAGAAGGACAACCAGGCTCAAGCGCTGCCAGAGGCGACATGTGCCACTGAGGAACGCGCCCCGCAAACGGGGAAACGAGAGACACGGCTGAGAGCCGTACAGCCACGCAACGGGGAGACGGAGGAGTGGAGACCGGTGGATCACGTGCGAGGCGGCAAGGAGCGCCCGCCGCCGGCACCGCGGCGGTGCCGCGACAGCGGGAGAAATCACGGCGAGGGCGGAGAGGACGGTCACGGTTAGTCACCGCAACGGCCCTGAACTTGTTTTCGAACAGCCACCTTTTCCCTACGTATACTTTATACTACTGCTGACAAAGCGGAGAAACATGGCGGATTTGGCCTCCCCGTGGATTTAGATGTGTTCCTGAAGAAGGCGAACCGACCAGTGAAGGAATGAAAAAAAGAACATTTATTTCGGCAGAATTTTTAGAGGTACAAGAGCGGTTGCACAGACACCTTACACCCTTCGTTTTCTTGAGGATTGGCGTTGCCCTGGCGTTGAAGCTCCGTGCGGTGGCGTCTTACAACCTCCAAAGCGCGCAGTGCGGCCCTTTTTTGGATGTGAGGGTCCTGAGCTGGTCACCGCAGCCTCCCACTTTGCAAAGTTGTTGAGTTCCTCCGGAGCTGCGTCTTCGGGGAATTCATGTAATATATGTGGGATATCTGCTTTTGGATGAGAGCAAAGCTGGCACGCAGGAGGGTACGCCTGGGCACATGATTGACCATTTATGTGGGTTGGGTAGTGCCTCTGTTTGGAGTTGTCTCCATGTTACCCGGTCCTGTTTGTCTAGAGTTTTGTCTGGTGTTGGGTAATACAATCTCTAACGGGCCAAACGATACGACGCCGGATGCGTCATTCTTGTTTTATTTTTACTTTTTTAGTTTAATAATAATTTTTTTACCCTCGCGCGCTTGGCAGTCGACGAAAAGCGAGCGGGGTGTATTTCGGACATGTAGACACGCTCATGATCACTTCACGTTTTAGTTCGCCACAGTACTTCCTTTTTCGTCGCTTCACGAGTTCCCGTTTTCGCGCCGTAGTTGTGCTCTTTCTCGAAAAATATACGAATAACGCTGACGACACGCAGATAGACTGTGGTACAGTGTACGTGCCAAGAGAAGGGCATGTGCTTTCTGCGCGTTCCTCGTAACACGGAGCGGTTGCAGGCGCCTATGTAATAAGTATGCAAATCTCGGTCTGCAGAGCCCATCTCGCGTGCTTCGTTTGGTGTTTCATTCCTAAAGCGAGAAGAAAATAGCAAAGAAAAAGAAGCGAGCAAGCGAGGACATTCGAGGGCCAAAGGAGAAATCATTCCTTTTCTCTCCACCCCTGCGATCTTTATAACCGTCTCCCGCACGCGTAATAACGAGGGGTACATAAATACAATTAAAAGAGAACTGTGTAAATTCTCTTGGGAGAGTGAAATGACTTTTGAAGTCACGCGTTTCTGCGATAACTTCCCACCCTTAGCTCTCCCAACTGAGCTCCTTAAAAACAGAATGTGAAGACGAAATCGCTGCGAGCGAATATTTTCCATCGTTTGGAAAAAGAAGGACGAAAAAGAAACGAAAAAGGAAAAAAGGGAGAGAGAGCTATCTTACAAGTGAACTCTCTTCATGTTGTTGTTAGGGTCAACACGAAACCTCTCGCTCAATTTAGGCGCTACACATGTGGTGCATATTCCGCGAAGCTCACACTTCACTGTTCTTTCTTTCTTTCTTTCTTTCTTTCTTTCTTTCTTTCTTTCTTCCTTTCTTTCTTTCTTTCTTTCTTTTCATCAATGTATGGTTCTCTCTGTTATTCTGCTTACTTCTTTGTTAGGGCCAGCTTTTTCTTTTTCTTTTTGCGGTACATTACGGTGAAAATGAAGCACTTTTACTGATTTCCTTTATTCATTTAATCTTCGTTGTTTTGCAATTCCTTCGTTACTTTCTCTTTCTATTGTTCACTCGTTTTTTCCTCATTCTTCCTTTCTTTAAATTCGTTTCTCGTTTCATCCCTGCCTTATTAATTGCGGTCGCATTTCACTGAATTATTACTCATTCTTTCTGTTTTACTTACCATCTTTTGCATAAATGAGCTGCGGATAAGTCACTCTTTATAAGCCGCAATTAGGGGGAAGTGAGAAGATGTCAGATCGTGAGGTTTGATGTCGCGATGCTGCGCAGTGGGTTAACAGGAAAGCCGTAACCGAAAGCCGCTCCGCATTCGTTTTGACTACTTCGATTACTTTAACGAGCTTGCGCCTAAATCAAGGTACGCCAGCGTTTTCGCATTTCAACACGCATCCAGACGTGGCAACCGAACTCGCGACCTCGTGCTCAGCTACATAACGCCATATAGCTTCGTTTTCGCGGATTCGACGTCGACTCGACTCGACACGACGAAAGGTAGACTCGACTCGACCTTTCGTCGAGTCGGAACGCCATTCGACGCAGCCAGACCTGACCGCGTTTACATGCATCTTGACCCGTCGCGTTAGCACTGTGACTATGGCGTTGCACTAAGGAGCTCAAGGTGGCGAGTTCGACTCGATGGGGGCGGATCACACAAAGCATTCGTGTACCGTGCACGTTAAAAAAAACCGCAGGTGGTTGCGTAACAGTAACATTGTGAACAGGGCATTTGTATCACATATCAGGAAAGAACTTGCAAGATCCTGTCGTTGCGAACGTTTGTTAATGACAAGAACTGGTTTAGTGCGTGCACAGATTAAGAGCTGAAGTGTAACACAGACGAGAAAACATCGTCTGCTTTTCCTTCTGCTCTCATCATTTGCGCTGCGCTAATGCATGGAACTTGAAAAGGCGCCTGCGTGCAAACCAGACGTGAGCCTCGCGCCCAAGAACACACACGCACCCTTAATTATACCGTCCCAGGTTGCGCGTTAGTGACGTCGGAACACCGTTTCGTGTTCCATTAACTTCCGCCGTTCACTTTTGCGCTCAAAATTTCCTTCTCGTTGTTTTGGGGCGTAATTGAGGTTACTGATTTCTCGCTCGAGTGGCTGCAGCAGACGGCCGTCTGTCCCACGGGACGCCTTGTGCCTTTTGTTCATTCGGCCCCACCTTTGTTTCTTTTTGTTTTCATTCTAAATTTTTTGTGTAGTCGTTGTTCCGGGGAAATGACGCAGAAAGATTTCCCAGGGTGATTACTGCGTGGGGGGATTTTAATTAGCGCACCTAATTAAGGCCGCTTTGTCTGGAACGCGCTTGCCATTAGCCGACGCTCATTGTGCGTAGACCGCGCGGCGCAGCTTTGTTTAAGACGTAACTTCTGCCACCGTACGCTACGTGACCGCGCTGTATGCAGTTGCTGTCGTGCCATAGAGATTCCTACCAAAATTGCCAGAGAGGACTCGGGCGCTATAGTGGCTACGGAAGCATCAAGAACGGCGGTTCAGCCAGCATGCATGAAGGATGGGCAGAACAAGGGTTTACCCGAATTTCGTCGTTCTATTTTCGAGCGGATTTGCGAGTTCGAAAACTGGGTCATTTTCAAGAAAATCTTGCGTTAAGAACGCGACGATTCGCTATGATTATGCGCGTGCCCCTGCAGTGATTATGCATATCCTTGGGAAAGTTCTTGGTAAGCAAGAGTTAGAAGGACCTTTGTAGCGAAGAGAGGGAGAGAGATAGATGAGAGAAATAAAAAGCAGGGAAGGTAACCGCAACGAAAACCCTGTTGGCCACCCTACACTGCGGTGTGGGGGAGGCGGACGTAGAACGATAAGAATGAGAGAGAGAGAGAGAGAGAGAGAGAGAGAATACGCACACAATCATTTCAGTCCGCATTTCAGTTCAACAGGATGACAAGTGGTTCTGGCACTGACAGGCGTGCAGGGAGCAAGATTCGCCGCCTCTCTATGGCGCCCCGCGAATGAGCGGCGAATTTTGGACGTGAACCTGACGCGTTTTAAGCGAACCTCTTTTAAGTCTCGCGTGCATGATTGATTGATTGATTGATTGACTGAGTTTAAGATCCCAACAGAACACCGGTGACATGGAGACACCGTAAACTTGAGGGCTGCGTAGAGCTTTGGTTAGGCGGTTTCGCAGCCGCTATAAACTTTTTTTCTTTAATTGGACATTTTTTTGAAGTCCTCGAATTCTTGTCTCTACTGCTTTCTGTTCTTTCTTGTTCCTCTCCGTCAGTTGTTCTCCTTGGTCCGGACTAGCTCACTGTACCCAATCCTTTAAAGCAGAGCACCACCAACTACACTGCCTGCCCACGTAATAGCCTTGACGCACGATAGGTTGCGTCACACGAAAGCATTTACGTAACCGAACGGATGTGGCCGTACCGACGAGTTCTAAGTCCCAGAAGCGGACAGAGCCAAAGTCCCCGAAGCGACAGCCTTTCCTTCAAGCGTTGCCCCACGGTGCGACGGGACGCCCAGTGCACTCGCCCGGTGGTTCCTTCACACCGAACTCTTTGTTGTTGGCCGCTGCCAGTGGCCCCGCGGTGGCTTGTAGAGCTCCTGTCGTTCTTGTGCTTTCATTCTCACACCGATAAATCTTTCGCCGCCTGGTGGTGGTGGGTGAATTCCTAGAACAAAAAAAGAAAAAAATAATGCTGTTGGTGAGGCCGCTCATGTAGACAGGCAATGCCCAGGGGGGAAATGAGACAGCAGCAAAACAATTTAAATAAAAAAATGCAGGGACAAAGGCCGCTGGATAGGAGGACAGTATCGTTGAGACACTCCGTCCTGCGAAGGTGGTCTCCACGTGACGCCGCGTGCTCCTTTTTCTTTCCTTTCTCTTACTTTTTCTTTTTCTTATTTTTTGTGTGTGTTTTGCCTGGGTTTCCACGTGATATAACGTGGAAAGGCAATTACATGTAACCATGGAGGTTTGTTTCATGTATACATTGTATACTGCAACAACGACTTCTTAAGTCCAACGCCCATCGTTCAAAGCCTTCTGGTTGGTCAGTTCTCCTCATTCTCTCGCACAACTTCGCAGACTATTCTTTGTTCCATGACACGCATACAACGAAGACGGCGAACATCCGGTGCGGACGCAGGAGCAGAACGATTGGAACTCTGGACATTGTCTCCATAATATTGCCCTTCATGTGCAAGTGATAGCCTGCGTAATGGCTACCATGGCCAGAGTGTATCCGGAGGGACATTTCTTCCACGCGAGAAAGATTGTAGGAGAGAGACCAGACACGCGGAGGGAAGTGGGGGAGGAGGGGGTGGGTGTCAGCTGCAAAGTATAGGGCTGAGTTTGGTCAGTCCTTACATACCACATTCATTAACTCAATAATTAAACGCTTTCTATACGACACGTACCGGTTATCGTATGCTAGTCTTCCGGAGAGCAGGCGACCAGGCCATGAACGTGTGCTCACGAAACTGAAATTCACGAACAAACACTTGTGACTTGGAAGCTGCGGCGCTATATGGAACGCGCTTCCGCAATAAGAAATTCCACGCAGCATTACTAGAAGAGAGATGCATCGCCTCTTGTGGTTTTTCTTCCTGGAGAGGCGTTTTACACACAAACGTAGACGCATCGCCGGCTGCACAGTAAGCTAAACCAGATACGCATCTGATCGACCTATTGCGCCATCGTTAAAGAACAAAGAAAGGAAGAAACAAACAAATGAACAAACACTAATGCCGATACTATTACTTCTTTATTACTGTTACTATAACTAATATACAATTACTACTTCTTTAACGCGATGGTGCAAATGGGCCCCGAGTCGCAAAAAATTCAGTGTCGGCGTCAAACGTCGTTCCTTATCACATTCAAGTGGGGCTATGCATGCAACTGAGGAACGCACTGCAGATTGGTTCCATCGCGTGCTTCGATGTAGCTTGCACTAACGTAGTTTTCACGATGTTGTGCCTTTGAAGAGCGGCAGAGGAGTGTAGGCTTACCCTACTCGTGTGTGAAAGTGGAAACGAACGATAAGATAAGAATGCACACTCTAAAAACAGTTGCATCCGTCGGGGTGTATATTTGCCACACAACGATAATCGTCATCTGTCTTGCATGCGCGTTATCAGCATGACAGAGCATTCTCGACAGGAATGTAGCATGCGCAGCGTTTTCAAGAAAGGAAACGCAAGCAAGACAGATGCCGATTATCGTTGTGTGGCAAATATACTCCCCAAAGGGTGCAACTGTTTTTGAAGAGTGTAGAAGTGACGCGAGGCGCGTCCAGAGGCTCAAATCTCTATACCTAAGCATGCACAAATGGAGGAGGCTGGAGAGGGTGGCGCACCGCAAGGAGTAAGAAGGATGGAGGATACGTTGGTTGCTGCCCTGCGGGGGTTTCGGCATCCGAGCGACGGATGGGGGGGGGGGGGGGGGGGGTGAGATTTATAGAACGGCTCCGGGGAAAACAGTCACAAACCCTAACAGCGACGATGCGTTCAGCGGCGGGAATGTAAGGGGTGAAACACAACACCGCTGGTGGCGGCCTCCCCCGCTTTTCAAAAAAGCGCCGACGTTTTATTGCCTTTGTTTGCTCTTTCTCTTTTTTCTTCTTCTTTCTGTATATATTTTCAAAGATGGCAGCGCCCTGCCGTGCGAAAGGCTGTCTCAGTTGCCGCCTACTACGGTGCGTTGTCCTCCGGGTTTAGGAAACTTGCGCTACGCAGGCACTGCATTGCAAGAGGCCAGCGTTCCGTGCGTATGTGTTAGTGTGCGTTCGCTTGGCCGGGCGTGGGTGATTGGCTGCGCGGGCAAAAGGCCATTGACTGCGTTGTATTGTGTTGCGAAGAACGGTCAAATGCACGAGTAATCGTAATTGCGAAAGGAAAGGCGTGTTAGCCAAAGTCGATGCGAAAGAAGACAAGCTTGACGTACGTGATATGTGTATTTATTAATGTGTGCTAAAATTGGGGCCTTAATATGATGCAATGTTGCATGATTGCATAATATTTTGGCATTATTTCGCGTCGACTTTAGTTGACACGCCGCTTCCTCCCCCCGTTCCCTCTGTTTTCTCTTTTTAACCAAGAGGCCAGGCTGGCCGATGCCGGAGATAGTGCAGTCTATGATGCAATGCGGCTAATTTTCGACTGTATTGGCGCTATGTAAGTAGCGTTAATTTTACCTACTATGTGACTAATTCTCGCTTCCTTTCTTGCTGAAATCTGCATTTTTATGTTATTTGCGACTCAACACGATGCACTGTACTCTCACAGATGTCACTTACGTCAAACCCGCGTGAAGTCGCCAAAGAAGACCTCGTCTTCAAGCTGATGATGCCTTTGATCACGTGACCTTTCCTGCGTTTGCGAGATGTCAAGCGAAAATTTGCGAGCGCGCGTCGAGTGCCACGTGAGAGCAATAAGACGATAAGCACGCGCAATGGAACGTGTTTGCACTTAACGAGTAGCTATGCTACTCCGTTAAAGCGAGGTCTATCAACGTCGGTGCGGAGACGTCATTGCAAGCTGAATGACAAGCCTGCATCACGTGACATCAGGCGATTATTTTTTTAAAGGAAAGCTTGTCTTTGCGAACCTCGCCGGCTTTCGCGACCGCGGGTGCTGCGGCCTGGCTGTTTGTTTTCTCGCAGAACAGGCCAGCCAATCAGAGCGGAGTACGCGTGCTGCGCGCGCCGCTGGGTTCTTTGCACCAATACATAGATAGGTGGCGCTCGCCTCCGCACATCCGACGTATCCGTGGGCGGCGGGGGCGGCGTTGGCCGTGTGGCGGAAAACAAAGATTACCAAAAAGCTTGCCTTTGTGCATGCGCGGCAGCGGCATGCCATTAGCACGTCTATTTAATGCCTGAATAAGGTCTTCCGTGTCACTTTGTGCGGACACTCGATAAATCAAAGCACGTGTTTTAAATCTTCGTGCACTGTATGTAGATTCGTGCGCTGTATATAGATTCCAACTCGTTGGATCTGCTTCATTTTTTTTAACGTATCGGCTTCTCTCGGTGGTTGTAGCGCCGGACTTATCTTTGCGGCTTCACGTTACACGACTGACTTTAATTTTCGCTAAACTTTCCGAGTACCGCAGGCAAAAAGACAATAATAAAAGAAGACAATAAATGAACAGGTGGTGATTCGCGAAGCATTTCATTCGTTAGTGCTCTTTGCTATTGGTCGGTCGCCAACGCAGTATGTCTAATGCTATGAGTGGGTGGTATTAGCTCTTACGAGCCATTCTAGTGTTAAATCATTTTTTTTTTTAATTCGGGCTCAGAAAAAGTAAAGCAGCGCCGCTCTCATTTACGGCGTAAAGTTAAGCGTTTCGATCATATCTGTTTCCGGGGTTTTATTACGGGAGCTTTTCAACGAGCAGAGCGTTGTGTGATTTCACTGAAGACACTTGCGCAATGACTACAAAAAAAAAGAAAAAAAAAAACTTAGCAGAACACTTTGGAGTTGAATCTCATCGCTTCTACGACATTCAAATGTGCACCTCTCCAAGCCCTAAGAATTTTACAGCAATGCCTGCTCTGTAATTCTAAGGTCCCGTGGTCGAATTACCGAACCATTTCGGTTATACGAGATCACTGCCTTTGGCTGGCCACCATCGCTAATAATCTGTCGAGTATCGGAATTGCTTGGTATTTGATTTTCTGAACAATTCTTGCCTAAAAAACATCTTTTTCTTTCTTAATACGGTCTTAAAGCCTCATGAGTGAAAGCAAATGTCTTGCGCTGGGTTGATTGATTTATTCGTTGATTGATTGATTGATTGATTGATTGATTGATTGATGATTGATTGATTACACACCACTATCCCGAGTGTTAGCGGAGACTACAGTGTTTGGGGATCCCAGGAATCCAGAACGCTTTTGTGCTTCTGTCTTCCTCTAGCTTTGAAGCGACGCGTAGCGTATTTCCCTGTTTATTTATATCTTTTAATTTTGATCTTTTTTGTTTTACATCCTATTATTTTCCAAAAATTACGTTTTACGCTACCATTCATGTATACTCGTGAGATGGACTTTTTCTTCCGCAGAAGCACATATCCCGCCTAAATTGGTACCGAGTCAACTTTTAAGGCTTCAAATATCATGCGAGGTCCGCATTTTTTTTATCCATTGTCCTGACAAGGGCACGAAGATAAGACGTGACTGCATCTTTTATTACCTTTAACTAGTTACTGCTCTGCTAAATCACTCGTCCATTGAGTTTTTGTATACTACCTATACCACTGTGGCTTTAGCCAGGGCGTTCTGCTGACGAGCACGTGGTTGCCGGTTCGATTCCTTGTCGCG
Source organism: Dermacentor andersoni (assembly GCF_023375885.2). Taxonomy (NCBI): domain Eukaryota; kingdom Metazoa; phylum Arthropoda; class Arachnida; order Ixodida; family Ixodidae; genus Dermacentor; species Dermacentor andersoni. The sequence goes on from NC_092816.1 coordinate 38,554,696, forward strand.
GTGTTGGGAGTTGGTTCTTGTGGAGGTTGTTGCTCCGCAATACTCGTGCGCCGAGAATTCGGGGCAGCGCTGAAGAAACCTGTCTGGTTCGAACTGATCCTAACAACGTTCATCGCAATGTGCGTCACACGTAGCTAAGCCAAGCAGTGGCTTATACAATTACACTTGGTTCTTTAGTGCTTTGCTTAAGAACAAGTTAACCGCCAAAGGAACCGTCAGCTAGCGGTAGCGGGCTACCGCCTATGCCTTGCACGCCACAATTCGTCGCGCCGTCCGTCCCACTTATAACCGGCTGTCACGCGAGCACAGTCATAACGTAGGTGACCAAAGTATTTCGCGGAAGAAAAAAAAAAGGCAAACAGGACCTCAACTGCGTTGCACTTAGATTGCTTCTAGCGAACGTACAGCCGGAAAAAAGGATTAGCGACCCGTCGGGACGATTTATCACTATGTCGTCCGGCCGTTAAAGAGTTTCTATCCGTGCTTCGTGTGAACACGATAATTGCACTGGCATGCATGACGGCATCAGCGAGGTACGGTACATTCGCAACGCGTTTCGGTCTCACGAAGTGTTTTGATCCATTTAATTTAATTTTCGGGTTTAACGCCCTGAAATTGCATACTTGGTTACTAGGGACGCCATATTCTCCGGATTGATTTCGGATTGATTTCGACCGCCTAAAGTTCTTCAACGCGCACATAAATATAAGTACGCGAGCGTTTGAGTAATAAATTTCGCCCGCAGCAAAATGCGGCCACGTGGAACGGGCATAGAATATTTTCTGTTCTTGCGTTTTCGCTATGTTTTTTTCTGTAACATGACATGTTTATCGAAATATACTACGATGCTCTAATTTTCACATAATATACACGTGTTGTGCTTCAAGCAGATTCCCCCATGCAAGTTTCATAACTCTGAAACCTCCGAACGTAGTCAGCATCATTATTCATTTTATTACATGTACGCAAAAAGGTCAGTAAAACTTGGAACTCCGACCGCGACCTTTTGCCCAGGGAACGTATTCTGCGACGATCACTTGCGCGGTACTATCGCCTTCGCGTGACCGAATGCTCAAGCAGCCAATCGGCTCATCCGGTTTTGTTCAACCAGCCAATCAGCGCGCGTCTGACGGCGATACTATCGCCGAAAGTGATCGTCGCAGAATGCGTCCTCACCCCCCCTCCCCAAAGCAGTTGAACGCCATAGACGCCGATCCACCGACGCGGCTGGTGTTTGTCATTGGCTGGCCGCTATAGCTCTAGAAAGGTGTCCGCTAACGTTGCTTGTGGGAACCTGTTTATAAGAAGCACTCTAGCACGTATGAATCCAAACCAGACAGTGGTTCACAGGAGCATACCAAAGCCTTGAAATGATCAAAAATGGTGTCTGCGTAGAAGTCACTGTGGCAACGTTTCGACAAGGAAGACTTCTGGAATCGTTGCCTTCATCGGTATCTCTTGCTCGATAACTGTTGATCATTTGTAGCGAGTATATATGAAAAGTTTCGTGAGCGGAGGCCTGCGCTGGGACTATGATTGTCCTGATGCGTTCCGGAACAGATTCCTGCCGGGCGTAGCAGCGCATGAAGCTGGGCTATATGTAGTGTTGACTGAGCACGTAGTATAATGTAGCGCGAAAGACAGGTCGCGAAAAACAAGGTATGAAATGGGAGTTTCACGCACCCGTAGTGTTAAGTGAAAGGAACGAACAGAATTAACACGCGCGTTAAGTGTAGTGCTTCGTCTGGGTCTAACCTTCTTCTTGTTACCCGTCTTTCAGCGCTACAGAAGTCGTGCTAAATACAGCCTCACGCATATCTAATTATATCGCGCGAGCGTCGATCGCGTGTCATTTTAGTGCCTTACAACGCCGATAAACACCGAGACCGGCAGCTGTACGCTCGGGTGCGCAAAACAATATCCAGTGCAAGCGTCGTCTGCTACGCCGTTTCCTTCAGGACGACGCACGCCCATGTACCGTGTGCTCGCGCGATGTAGTTTAAAATGCCGGAAGCTGTATATCATGTTTCCGTCAGCCGTAGCTTCAACCCCGGTGCCATACACTTTGCTGAAACGCAGCACGCGCGCAAGCTTTGTATCCGCGTTTGAGTTTCTTATGTTCATTTTGTTTTTTTCTTGAACACCCGTTCTTTCTCGCCTTTGCTCTATAGACGTCGACTGGCCGCATTCCAGCCCGTGTAGATCTTGGCTACTTCGCGTCTGCCACTGGCTAGTAAGCCTGAGAAAAACAAAACAACAACCGAGGCTGTGTAAAAGCGTGCCGACGTGGTTATATTTCACGCCGTCAAGATGCCCAGGCGGTCGCTCTCGTTTAAAGCCGTCCCGAGAGTAGGCGAGCGTGGCAAGAGAAAAAAAGATGTATATAATCGAGAAGGAGCCTGCATGCGTCGGCCGCAATAAGTTCTGCCGCCTTTCTGAGGCCCGAGAACGCCGCCTGGAGTTTCTTTCCTTCCGCAGTTCCCTTTTGTTTCAAGAACGTGTAGCACCGACCAGAGCCTCGGGAACCGAGCTGCGTTTTCTCGATAAATATTTTCGAGTAGTCCTAGCAGGGCGACCCGAACGTATACATACACGGGGATCCTCTACTGCGTGCCCACCGTGGGACCAGCTATGCGGCTGAACTCGACTTAGTGTGCACACGCCTATGTGCTCTGTTTTTCTATACTTGACGTCGCGGAATCCCGAACGGCGGTGCTCGGAAATTATTTCTCTTGAACTCGGCGCATATACGAGTTAGACCTTTGGAGATAGAGAGAGAGAGAGGAGAAATGGTGACGTGTGCATTTCCGTCGGACACTTTCACGAGCCGAGAATCGCGGCTAGAGGTAATAGGAGCTGAAAATATGTGAGGCATTAAGTATATAACACTTTTTTTTCTATGATTTTTTGTCCCCCCGGCCATAGTTCGTCACAAAACGCTGTGCGTACTTGCATTCGCTGTCCGCTTGGGAAAGTGCCTTGCTGTTTCATTTTCACCTCTCCTGCATTAACTTCACATATCGTGCTCCGCAATATCTACTTTTCTTTTCTTTGCTAATTACATCTATTCCCCCCCACTTTCTTTTGTTTGCGTTCGCCCTGTCTTTTCTCCTTGATTACCTCTCACTTGCTTTATATCTTGCCTAGGCCCAACAATAAAGTCGATTCTCGTTCTGACCGCGCAGTTGTACACGGCAGTGCGAGAAAAAAAAAGTGTCACGTACACAATGCACGAAATGAATATACGTCTCCCATTATTTGCAGTTGCAGTGAAAGGAAGTCGCCGGCGACACTCTCCGGCGCGCACTTTTTGGTCTGATGCACCTGGAAATTATGTAGGAACGGGGCTTTCGCGCTATTTCAACGGGCTTCCCGCGTATGCGTTACGCAGGGGGTGCGAGTTTCCAGAATAGATCTCATGTACTGCATGCAGCCTAGCGCGTTATGTAAATTCAAGTCTTCTCAGGGACAGCGGCGATTACATCTGCAGAACTGTGTGCCAGATGACGGTGTCGTTTCTCCTGAGGTTTATACGCTTCTACTGCTGCTGCTCTCCTCATTTTCGACTAGACTCTTGGACAAGCAGAGTCTTGAGAGGAGTGGACCAGAGCCGGAGATTGTCATTTTTCTTTAGAGGAGTGCGCGATAGCTATGAGGAAAGTACGCAACACCGTCGGCGGTGCGGAGACCCGAAAGATTCATTCGCCCGTCGCTAAAGACCGGTTGAGCGCGACGAAAATCTAGACACGGAGTCGCTGATGGTCCTGTTACTTTCTTGAGAGGGCAACGGTTTGGCGAAGAGTTCGTAAAATTGAGCGACCGAACTCTGTTTGCTGGCACCTGGTTTATGGCATGACCGAGAGTGCCGTTAGAACAGCGCGTTTAAGTGATGTTCCGACGTTCAGAACCCCCCTCACCCCTCAGCCCCCCTCCCCCCCACCAGGAGAATGCGGAAAAGAGGGGGGGGGGTAGCGAAGGGGAGTTTTTGTCTCATCGTCGAAACTCATGGAGACTTGTGGGAGTTTTCAGGTTTTAAGAGAAAGTTCGCCGGCGTTGCCATGGATACGCAGTTGTGCACGTAGGATTCACGTCATTCTGTCGTGCATAATGTTGCAATTCTTCTCACCTGCTTCTATCCCGTATTAACATTTTCCGGAGCAGGATTCTCTGTGGCAATGAGTCACGCTTACATTTGTGTTGCTTCTTGGGACTATCGTCAGTTCATCGCAGTATTGATAGCGACATGCGAGTGTTGGCGCTTGCAATAACGTCTCAGCTACATAGCAGCTGGGCTTACACACTCGATCAATTTTGCGGGCATGGAAACGCTTCTTAAGAGACCTGTGTAGAGGCGTCTCCTGCAAAACGATCGACCACTCCGACGGTATTGTGCAGATGCATAATTAATACGGCGCTGCTCCTTTTCAATTATCTCTCGGCTCGCGCAGTGGTAATGAGATCCGTCGGAATGTACGCTGGTAGGGCATTTCTTTCAGGTGGCCCTGGCGAAGGTTTACCCATTAATCAACGCTACCTACAGTCCTCTGTCTTTAACAACATATAGGAAATGACTTCCCATAGAAATTTCTATCAGGATGGTACGTATAGATTTCAGTTTTCCCCGTACATTAGCTTTTCTAGTTTGTATACCGGACAAAATTTTCCAGCAGCCTCATTCGCCTACGTTCGAATGCAATGTAGCCATTATTTATAGAAAGCAGTTCACTAGCTAAGGTTGAAGACTAGACGTGTTGTTGCAGCATACCATCGTTGTTCCTTTTTATAGCGATGTGGAGCGCAGCCATAATGATCATGCGATGAGGGCGGCTTGGTGTTGGTGGATGGTCCTTGTTGTAATTTTTTCCGTATTCTTGTTGTCCTTACCCTTTGGGTACGTTCTTGCACTTATTCCGCTGGCAAGAGAATAATATATCAATACTTGCGAGTAGCGCTACGTTGTGTGTGTTTCACTTCTGTGTGTCCCGTGAAAATGTTGCGCAATGCGACATCTAGGATTCACTAGCGCACTCGAACGACGTTGCCGTAATCAGTGACATCGTGGGAAGATAGCGCAGGAATCTCAAAGCACCGTCGTCACTAGGTTGTTTGTTCTTGCATGCCTTCTGTTTTACAAAGTATGCGCTCACAGCAAAGCTAGTCTCCTTGCAATTCTGTACGAGGCATGATTCCTTCGCTTCATTACGAATGCTCCCTTGTTGCTACGAGCTGTGCCTTACTGTGCACTTTGCGCCAAGGCCAATCAGAATGGTGCGGTAGGTATTGAACTGTGGAGAATTGGGTGCCGTTGTACTGAGGCACAGCGTGCTGACTCCGAGTGTAGCCGGAGGCCGTCTGCTAGCACACTTAGCCAACACACGTCACCCAAGGACCGAAGTAATAAGCGGCAACGAGAGGCCGAAGTTGTGTTATAGCAGTGTTGCGTTAGCAGTGGGCGTAGGATGCACCCTTCGCGAAAGGGAACCACCTCCGCGCAGCAGGCTTTATTACTCCCGAAAGTCTCTTCGTTTGGTGACGTCATGGTCGCCTCATCGACGGTTTTTTCTGCGGATGGTCAACATTTGCGTGTAGCGTGGAGACGTGGGTGTTTGTGCTTCATTTGGGGAGTTTCGTGTCTTAGCTTTATGCACCGCATTTTCCGTTTGTGAGTCACGTAACAAACGCTCCAACATCCCTCCTGCCTTCTGGCAGCCGGCCACGAGAGAGTGGTCGCCGCCGACAGGTCACGAACTTGGCGCTAATTAAGAGAAGAAACGCTCACCGCGGCGGATCGCGCTTTTTTTTTTTTTTTTCTCACCGAAGCAATTATTCAGGGCGGCGGAATCATCAGTAAGCGGCGCACGTCGAAAGCTTTGTATGGCGAAACGGGGAAAGAAGTAAGAAAAATTGAAAAAGAGGAAGTAACAGGCACACAGGTGCATACATGGTCGGCAGAGTCACCTTAAAAGTGGGTGACCTCTATTTTCGTTTGGCAGAATTTGCTGCTCATTTCTGCCCTGGCTGGTCTATTAATTAGGCGCACAAATGCGCGCTCAAGAAAAAGTGTACATCAGCGCTTCCGCATAGAGCACAAGCCCCATGTGCTGGGTTTGCAGTGGGTACCGTGAGAGATTTATTTATTAAAGCGAATCTTTCTTTGCCTGCTTTCGCGGCTTTGGCCTTGCTGCCTGTTGGTTCGGTTGCTATTTCGGTGGATATATCAGTGAATATATCGTACGCAAAGGTTACATAAGAATACCCGCTCAGTGACTTGCACAGAGAGAGAGAGAGAGAGAGAGAGAGAGAGAGAGAGAGAGAGAGAGAGAAGCGAAGATAGAAATACAGGGAGGTTAACCAGACGCGAGTCCCGGTTGCTACCCTACACGTGGGGAGGGGAATAAACAAAGTTAAATAAATAAATAAGGCTTATTATGTAATGAGGCAGAATGCAAAATATAATCTGAGCATCTCTAAGCGACGGGAAACATTACCTTGCCTCGATCTGTCCAGCTAGGTGGCATTTGCATATTTTCAATTTTTGGTGAATCATAGTTACCACAGCCTGTATAATTCGTGTATGCTTTTCAAGATATGTGGCATTTTTGTTTCTTAACGTGGTAGTTCAGACTCAAGTTTATTGACACGTTACCCGTTTGCGTATTCGACGAATACACTGCATTAGTCTCAACGCCATGCTGCACACTCATGCCAAAAAATAGAAGCTTTCTGGCTGCTTCGACGCAAGTGTTCAAGCTTACTTTCGCGATGATACACACATCATACACGCATGTATGAGGTTACTATTTCTTTATTTAAATTTTTTGTCGCGATTTGGTGCAAGACCCACAGCTGCGCCCGTGTCAATATCTGCAGTCCACGAGGCTGTTGTAACTTCAGTTTAACAAGGCATCTCCAATGAACAGGTGTTCAACGAGCATATGACTATAGCCTTGGGGAACTGTTACTTACGCTCTCCGCTTTTAGAAACTGATGCGCTCACGTCTACAATAATGTTTAAACATAATCACTCTCGATCCTTCTTTGTCGTTTCAAGTTTGGGACCCTTCGCAGCGGGGCTGCGCTGCTTAGCTCGAGGTCGCGGGTTCGATACTGCCGGCATGGTGGCCTGATTTGGATGGAGTGAAATGCAACGACGATGCTCTGGTGCTTAGGTTTAGATGCACGTTAAAGAACCTCCTGTGGCCAGAATTATCCGGGGGTCCCTCACTATGACGTGCCTCATTATGACATTGGGGTGCCCAGAATTTAATATCTACTTCAGAGTTTTTGTTTCCATTAGTTTGTTTCCTTTTCTGCCTCCCCATTACTCACCCTGTCTACGTGTACGTCCACATGGACGCACATAAAGAGATTCGCACTTCCACGAAAGGCAGCAAAAGTCCCAGGTGACTCTTTAGTGTTGTGTGTCTCGGCGCATTCCGAAGCGGCTTCACGCCGACCAAGAGGACACCGTAGGCAGCGTTGAAGAAGGAGATGAACAACCGGACGAAGCGGCGTAGAGTGCGAGGTGGAGGGGGAGGCCTGTTGTCTCTGAGAGTACTGCATGCAAGGTGTCACCTTCCCGCTGCGATTTCACGCCGCGCAAGCGAATAACCGACCACGACCAGTCAAGCAGTCTGCGCACCACGTGAGCCGTCTAGTAGCCGGAGCGAGCAGCCTCAAGGCCCAAGACTTTATCGTCGTGGAGGCCTGTGGCTCACCAGTAAGGGTGGGGGAGAGATGGTCGAAGGTGAGTTGAAGACGGGAGGGGGTTTGGATATGTGGTGCGTAAACAAGCAAGGCTGTGAGGCCAACGTTATATAGTGCTGTCCTCTCGGGGAGAGCTGCTTTGCTCTTTGTTTCGGACAGGCTTGTGCAAAGCCAGTGCCGCCGCTGAGTACCTAGCTCCCGGGGAAAAAAAGAAGTAAAACCGCAACGGAAGCAGGACAGCAAGCCACAGGGGCAGGCGCGTATACCAGCGTGTGGAGTACGTGCACTCTTCTGTGTGTGCATGCGTGTACACTATGGTGGCGTTGTCTGCGCTGCTGGCGATGCGGTTGGCACATCACCGACGAATTTCTCACGCGCTGGGTGGCGGCAGACACAGCGGCGGCATCTTGAGTACGCCCACTGCCCGCTGCCCCCCCTCCCCCCTTCATGGCACCTCCTCGTTCACTGTCTCCCTTGTCGGTATACCGCCGATGAGTCACAGGGCCGACTGGGACATGGTCTAGCGAGAAGGTGAGTACGAGAAAGAGCGGGTGGAGGACAGCGCGCTGGTACGACCCGTTATTAATAGCCCGCTTTACCGCCAGCTTTACACATTGCTTATTCCTTTTTTTAAAATATTTTTTCTCTCTTTTCCTATACGACTGGCCTTTTACGCCTTGCTGCATTCCCTCCTACATCTCTTTGCTTCTCTTCTCCGAGGCCGACTCGACGTCAGCTGCATTCTTTTGTCGTCGGTGGGCTTTTCTCTTCCATTTTCCTTCTTTGGGTCGCGCGCGGCCTTCGGCTACAACTGCTTGCACGAGGTGGGCATTCCGTTCCTCGCTCTAGCTTCATAATCGGTCGACATTGCTGTAAGCTACAGGCCTTTCCAGGATGTGGTGACTGTGCGCAGCGCACGGTTGCTGGTAAAATGCGGCTCATCGACGTTATTCTGTTGTCGGGGTGGTACTTTCAGAGCTTCTGATTCGTTTGGAAAGGAGGTCAAGGGCAAAAACGCTGCTTCGCGCGAGTTCGCTTGTATGCATGTAGAAGGTACCGTGGTACCTCTGTGAAGTCATGCTCCTTCCGTAATTTTACAACTAAGTATATGCGTCGCTTATCCCACAACCTGAAAAAGATGGCGAGCAGGCACAGTGGCCCGATCGTTCTTTCTGCCCCGCGCAAGATGACTGGGCTTTGCCCCAGAATCTCTTAGGAAAAGAAGAAAGAACCCGGAGGTTGCGGCAAAAAAGCACGTTCGGGGATATTTGACATGCCCGGTCGGTGTTGTCTACTAGATTCCGCTGCCTTGTGGAAAGTCGTATGTAGGGCAAATCGTACCGTGTGTTAACCATCGCGCAAGGGAACGTGAGCTTTCAACTAAAAATAAAAGGAATGCGCATTTGCCGGCGCATTGTCGAGCTTGCACGTGCTTTCCGGATTACCGAGAAACTAACATCTTGGATAAAAGCCAAGATACCACTGTCGGTGAGCTGACGAACGCATGCTATAAATCTCTAAAAGGGAAAGCTTCCGAAAGTGGCACATCTGTTTCTTCAATGGATAGTGAGAAGTGTTTTTTTTTCTTCTTTTTTTTGCGTGGCTTGCTGTAATCTGTGGTTGTGACAATGTGATTAAATGCTTCGTGCGTGTTTGATTAAGACCATATATTGACGAGAGACGAAGAATAAAGGCAGTTAAATGTCAGAGCTTGTCCGTGTCCCTTACTACGTCCTTGTGTAGAATTTCGCGCAGTACATATATTTTCTCGCGGTATGAATCAACTCGCCCAACAACAAGTTTTGTTGAAGTAGGATGTCACTCTTTGAACATTGTTTTTGTTTATTGGTACATTGGTAATCAAAGACGCTCGTCTTTCAACGGCCCACTCCGTTAATATATTGGCTTGTGTAGGTGTAGTACCAAGCATAGTCAAGCATCTCTGAAAGGAAACAGGAGAGTCTGACAAAGGGGGAAGGAAAGGAAGAAAGAGAGAAAAAAGAACGCCGACTAAAAATTTAATGTGTTTTATAGAGCGCCGCTGCAATAAATACAAACAGAACTCATTAAAAAGAAAGAAAGAAGGCTGTTACCTGATGAAATATGTTAACTCTAATAGTTATGCTATTGGAATGCTAACAAACGCTTAGTACTTGCGAAGAGCAAGAGAAATCGCTTGTGCAGCTTCGGTTTGGTGAATCAGTAGTTCTCATTTCCATACATCTGCAAAGGATGTTTGTCCAATCATTTATACGTTCGGGGACTCCGCCGCATAGTTCCTGGTTCACCAACTGCACTGGCGCATACACGAGTAAATGAGAGCACGTGCGTAACTCGTGCCTTTTAGCATATTTACAAGGAGGTTAAAAATTTACGTGCTACACACGGAAAGGGATGCTTATTTCGTGACATTGTGCATCCGCAGAATTGGAAACTATCCTTCTTACGGCGAACATGCAGTACTTTCAAGTGGAGCCAATGACAGACGGCCTGCTAACATACGATATCTTGCAAAGCCCCCGCACTTGCTCTGCATGGCTAGTCTGCGAATTTCGTCTTCATATCTAATTTACATTATAAACAACCTTAATCTAATAACATAACGAAAGTAACATTTAATGTTCCTTCATGTCCTTTAATGTAAAAACTCCGCAAGCAAGGCAAGTATGACTGAAACTGTACGTTTCGACGCAAAATGTCTACCAGTAGGGGCAGCACATGGGGGTCGCTTGCTAAAACTGCATGTAACGGAAACGTAATACTTAAGGAGCCTACACATGTATTTCTTGGCTTCCTAGCAATACTACTGACACGCATACTTCTTTGTTTTATCCGGTGACCGCATTTCACCGGCTAACAAATGTTAAAAGTTTATCCCTCAACGCAAGGCGCGCCTTTCTGTACCGGAAGTTTCTCAAATGTTATCGGTGGTTCTAAGTGTTGTCTATGTTGTCGCCGAGCCTCGTGTAATCAAGTTATGTGCGCGACGGGAATACTGGTCTACATTCTAGAAATTACGTGAGCACCGAAGATTACGCCGGAAAGTTCAGTGAGTCATGCATAAATAGTAGATGCGTCTGATTTGCAGATGAAATTTCGGCGATCGTCGACGGTGCTCGCCGCTATCGTTGTGCTGTATGCAAGATAACTCTGTGTTATGACTGAAATGGTAGATGGCGCACGCTATTATTATTATTATTATTATTAATATTATTATTATTATTATTATTATTATTATATTTAAAGAAATATGCACTTGAAAGAGGAATAAGAAAGCAAGGAAAAGGCTGGCAAACTGTCACTGGAATGGGCACAGAAACATAGAAATAATACATAGGAACAAGGGAAACAGTGATTGAATAAAATGACAGTTCTCAAAGAGCAAAGTAGAACAATGACAAAGAATAGAGTGGGGTAATATAGGAACAAAAAAATATAGCTGCAGGTCGCGTTACTAAAAGAACGTTAAAAAGCGTAGAAGAAATAGTGTTAGGGCGTACAAAGAATGTAAAAGCGGGCAAAAGAACTTAAAAGGCGTATTAAACAGTTTCAGTTTTCTAGTATCGAAAGCCGATTGATGACGCTACATTTAAAAGTTCATAATAGATATTGAGCGTCTTCGCAAAGGTTGACAAATACAGCTGAACATTAAGTGTCCCCAGCAGCATATCTCAGCAGCGTATCTCGGCGACTCTCCGATGCTTCCTGCCCATTTTTTTTTAAATCTTCATTTCCCGACTTGCCCCTTTTATTGTGACAGCAATTACGTGCTCACTCCAGGCGCATTCCTGCGGTCGCCGTAGCCATGATGTTCAGATAGATAACTCCGGTAGCAGATAGATAGATATCATGAGTGTGTTAATTGGAGACAGTGCGTATGTAGTTTAGGCTTTAATCAGCGCTTCTGTTTGTCCATTTCCAGTTTGCTCTCTATTCGCGCTGTTATTTTCTTCCAAAGACGTGAAGCTTACCGCCTGCAGTTTGCACGTTGCAATAAGTCAAAATTTACGGGATTCAAAGGCGTAACCAGGATAAATGGTATTGCAGGCAATAGCTGTGTGTGTCTCACGAGGCTGATGTTGCTCATACGTTCACTGTCGCTCCTGCAGTCATCAGACGGCGACCCTATGCAGTTATGTACCTCAAAACTGCTACGAGGCTACGTGCACGTGTGAGAAACATCAGCCTCACGAGGCTAATCGATGTTCATCATACGTAGCTCTTAACTTTTTTCGGTTGTGTGTGTGTAGGGGAGGGATGCCCCCTTGATTTTCTGCACTCCTGGTTACGCCACTGACCCTATCTCTACAGGACCCTGTAATTTACCGCGAGCTCCGCCTGCTATGTTACCGTAACGTCGTTCGGAAATTGGCACGACATGCCGAATACACGACGACACTTGCGAGATTGCCGAAGCTAATCTGCATCTAACTCTGTCGTTGCTTTCGTGAAAGGCTACAGCAGGGTACGCAGAGTGCCGACGGTTTCCCATCTGCAGTGTAATAGAGAGCGTCAGCTTATCCGTAGAGGTGTTGGCGTCTGCGGAATGCCGCGTCAACCCATATGTGCATACGGTAGCCGCAAAACCGGTAGCGACATCTCGTGACGCAGAGTTAGTTCCGGTGCTTCTTTTCTTCTTTCTTTCTTTTTTTTTTTACAGGATTACACTGCGCTCAAGCGGTCGCAAATTTCGCCTTAGGAAAACTGACCAACTGGTCAAAAAACGACTTGCAGACTCGTGGGGGGAGGTGACGCGTATGAGTTGCCCCGTTTGGAATGCTGTGGCTGTAGATCGGGTGCATTCTTCGTTCTCGTACGAGTAAGCCACTCTCAAGAAGCGTAACAACACTGGCAATGGCATCATAGCCAAAGGCTGGTGAGATAATGAAGTAAACCGAAGGTTCGCACACGCTGCCGGCATTCGGCGAAACGCGCATGTTCTTAGAGAAATGAAGAACCTCGGTTCTTAGAGAACTCGTACGTCACCTTTCTTTTTTTTTTTTTCTTCGCACTAATTGCCCGCATGCTCGATTCTCGTTTAGCTACGCTGCATACCTTGCGCCTTATGTGCATCCGGTGTCCACTAGTTCTCTTGCGCGTTTGGTGTATACTCTTTACTCCTAGAGCCCATCCGCGTCAACCGTGGTGCGTAAAAGAACAACCGATGAGCTGTCCGTGTGCTCAGAGCTGGGGTTGTTGGTTCGCGATGGACCCTACGTGTCGCCTGCCTTTTGTGCGTACTGCACGTCTCCGCGTGAAGTCCAGTTCGTAGTCAGCGCAACTGTCTCGTTTCGTTCTTTTGCGCGTTGTCTGCGCTGCCCGCCATGTTGTTGAGGTATCAGGTGTGTCCGATCTGCTTTATATATATGCTACCCGTTTTAATGGACCGTTGTCCGCACGAATGCGCGGATCCGGGTGGGGTGGGGTGGGGTGGGGGGGGGGGGGGTTATCTCCGGATGTCCTGACAGCCATCCTTTAAACTGTGTGTGCAGCGCCAGCGCACGTCATGTGACAAGTCGTCCTTCCCAACTGTCATTGTTATTTTGCTCTGGAGATACAAGAACTGTTTTTATTAATATAATTAATATTATTCGTCGTAACCATTCGTGCAGTCATAACAATCAATAACCACCTCAACGTCATAACCAGCCTCGAAAAAAAAAAAGAAAAAAGAAACCTGGATGGGCGCCTGGCCACACCACGCACAGTCTCAGCTCCTCGGGGACATTGTCCTGATGCTGCTTCAATATACGGGTGGGGTAAAGTCTGCATCGCGCTACTTTTGGCAATGGAAAATGGCGCACATAGAGAACTCATGTTCTTCATTTTTATAACCGAGTGCACAAAAACAACTATGCTTGGCGAGGCGTTCCATAGTATTCCCATATTATTTCTTTGACTGACCAAGTTTAATCTTCCACTGGCGCAATTTCTGTTTTCTTCCACATTCAGTGTTTTTTTTTTTTTTGCTTTTATTGCAATATATACAGCTTAATCGAAAAATGTACCTGAAGTTCACGATACGTTTCACATTTTCATTAGGAAACGGTTAATTTCCCCTTTCGGTTTCCTCGATCTATGTTCCACCATCACCACCACTATCACGTCATCCTCGTCGTCATCATCATCATAATGATCATGATTTATGTCCACTGCAAGACTGGGAAGGCCTTTCCCGACCATCTCCAGTTAGCTCATGTTTTGCGTCCGCTGACTCCACCCTGCGTGCTTGTAAACATTGGAATATCATTATGATTCCCATAGTTAAAAAAAAAAAAATCTACTCGGGTTGTCCAAATCTTAGCGATCATAAATGATGATGACATTTTACAGGCGATGAAAGTCCGAGGAGGTTAAAGAAAACCTGCTAGACTGGAGGGACTGCCCTTCAGGTGAGCCCCGTCGCCATATTGCGGGGGGGGGGGGGGGGGGGGGAAGCATGCCAGTCTCCGCGGCTTGCGTGTTTCGGATGGTCATATCGTGCTGTGCATGGTGCTGCGCGGATTCCAAAATGTGCTAACGTGCTGGGGTGTTTTTAGGAAATTTGGCGCACAAGCAGTTGACATGTTAGCGCATTCTTCTCATTTAAGTAAGGTTGCAGATCATAATTACTTTGCTCTATAATAAAGTAACATTTTGTATTTCAGGCTAAAAGGAAACGGCCGCCAGCAAAGTTCCGAGGCCCTCCATGCAATGAGGATGCTGAAGCACTGGCAACACCTCATGATAATGAGGATAATAATGGATACTTATGTTTGTTGCATGCACTGCTAATTATCGTGCGTAATTTTCAATTTTCAATTGCTTTTTGTTCTGATAGCTTTCATGATTGATCAATTCCTACACTGCATCAAAGCAGGCGAATGAGCGCTAATTACTTCGCGAAATTTTTTTTCTACTGCAGCTGCACATTGATGCCGATAAAGTGGAAAGGAAGGAAGGAAGGAAGGAAAAAGTGGAGAAGGAAGGCAGGGAGGTTAACCAGTTTTGCCTAACCGGTTTGCTACCCTACACATGGGAGGGGGATGGGGGGGATGAAAGATGGGGAGAAGAGATAGAGGGCACATAACACGGCACACACATCGTTGGTTACAGTCTGTCACTCTTGTGTGGTACGTGACATCACTGTCACAGTCGCTTGTCCAAGCCCGTATCCTTCATAAACCGAAGTAGTCCCTTCGTCGCCTTCAGCTGCGATGTCTTCAGTCGGCGATATGTGAAAATGGTTGCAACTGACAATGGTCTACTGTCAAGGTGCGCTAGAACAGACGCCATGGACTGTCTCTGAACATTATATTCAGGACAGTCGCACAGAATGTGTTCCAGCGTCTCCTCGCAAAGACAGGCATTGCAGAGAGCGTTGTCGGCCATTCCAATGCGAAACGAGTAAGATTTCGTGAAGGCCACCCCTAGCCATAAGCGATAAGCGATAAAGGTGATAAAGTGGAAAAATGCCCCAGTACTCGGATATATGCGATGCGAAGACCTCCAATACGGCCCGGCTCATAGCCCACAGTGTTGAATTAGCACTTGAAAATGCGTTAAGCAATTAAAAAACCGCCGGTGAAGTCGGTGAGCAGCGCAGCGAAGCTTTTGGCAGGCCACTTCTTGTCCCCCGCAAGATGGCCACCACCGGCTTCGCCCGAGCTCGTCGGCCGGTGTGGGCGACTTCCATTCCAGCAGCTTTTTCTTTAGCCTCCTCGGGAAAGCCTGCCTACAATGTCCTTAACTGATATCACTCAACAAGATCTTCGCCACTATTTCTCGGAAGGAATTTCCTGCGATGCAAGCACAGCAAGGCGCTTACTCATTTATGGTGCAGACGTATATGTGAAGGTGATAAAGGCTCTAAAAGAAGGAAGTAGTCTCATCTCTTCTCTTTCTTTCTTTCTTTCTATCTTTCTTTCTTTCTTTCCTTTCTTTCTTTCTTTCTTTCTTTCTTTCTTTCTTTCTTTCTTTCTTTCTTTCTTTCTTTCTTTCCTTCTTTCTTTATTTCTTTCTTGCTTTCTTTCTTTGTTTCTTTCTTCCTTTCTTTCTTTCTTTCGCCCTCTTTTCACCCGCGTCCTTAGGAAACGAGCTGCTGTTCGCATCTCTCGCACACTTGCCTCACTGAGTATACGGACGGGTTGGCTGGAGCTACAAAATTCTGGCGACTTCGCAGAAACGCACGTGGCGCCCCCGAGCCAACACTGTGCACGATCCCGCATAGCTGAACGTGCTCATCGCTTTACGGCTGACCCATATTCTTTCGGAAGAGCCGACTGAGCGCGCACATCAGCGTGGGATTCCTCCGGCAGCGGCAACTTTGTTATTTGTATACAGCGAAAGCTGTATATGACAAATCTTCCCTGGTTCTTTCGGCGTCCGTCAACAGACATAAATCATCATGTGGGCCGATCCTGGTGACAGTGCAGAAAGGGTCCAAGCTCAATGGCACGCACTCCTGTAGGCTCGGGGACCGGTAACGCGCCCTTGAACTACACCGTTGTCACACGTGGGACGCGAAGTCGTCCCAGGCACAAGGGTAAGAGCGTAGTTTTTTTCGGCCTCGAGCAACACAAACGGACTTAGCGATTTCAAACAAACCCCAGACTGGTGCAGTGCGACGGCACAGATGTCAAGATGCAGAACATATTAGAATGCTCGTCGTGAACAATAGCGCGATGTCAAGATCGTCGCAGTATATAAGCAGGAGAGGTATTGGCGCTAAAAACAGCTGCGTTATCTGTGTGATGGACACGTATAATTCTTACACCCGAAGAACAACATCCGTACGCGGAGCGCCGGAGGGAACAGCACCGAGAATGTAAACAGCCGGCGCGAAACGACCACCGACGAAAAACGTTGCCGCGATGCTGAACGAAAACGATAATCGCGAGTCCTGGCACCTCCGAACAAGCAACGACCTCAGACTTGCAACGCGAAAAATGACAACCATTCCACTCTGTGAAAACGTAATGGCTGACGGCGTTTCAGTGCTGACGACTGTCAAAGCTCGGAAACGAAAGACAAAGTGTTTTCGCTGCCACTCTGTGAAGATGCAATGGCAGCGAAAACACTTTTCGTTTCAGAGCTTTGACTGACGTCAGCTTTCGCTGCCATTCCTTCTTTACAGAGTGGAATAGTTATCACCTCCCCCCCCCCCTCCCCCCCGTACGGCACGCCTGCACACGTTCTGTATGTAAACGATATATAATACATTGCGCATTGGGACAGAACGTACACAGACTACAACATAGACGGAAACTTACGTCGTTGTTTGGAAAAAAGCTATGTATCTTATGACGGCACCTCATACTCGCCTCGGCGAAGTAGATGAACTCGAAGAACAGATCACGTTGACGCGTGACCTGCTTTTCTTATTCCTTGCCGCGAAATGTGAAACACTTCGGTGGGGACGTGCATGCGAATGCGCGGCAGTTTGTACTGACGTTTTGTCAGCCAGCTGCTTCATACAGCTGTAGATGGCTGCAGTGTCATCTTCGGGGAAGGAGAGAGATAGTGCTCCTAACCACTGAGCATCTGAAATAAGCTTATCTCAAGGCAGCGATGTGCGAAATTCTCGGGAAATTGCGAAATGCCTGCGGCGGGAAAAGATGAACATTCTCTCGTCGCTGAGCTTGTCGCTATAATTTGATGTAGTGTTTGCCATGACGTGGTCGTTACTCTTGGTAACTGTTTTCTGGAAACGTCGCAGCGGGCGTGCCATCCTCGTCAAAACCAACATCCGACGTTCGCTCGAGAAGTGGCTTGTTTGAACAGCTCTGCCATTGAGGGCTTCGAAGAGTCGCCCTTATTGGCGCGCCATTCATGAGTCACAAGACGCACTCCTGTCACTCAAGGATTGCCGTCTGCTTATAGGGCGCGCCAAGAAAAACTACGGACAGACGTGCGAGTAGTGAGTGTCGAACTTGGATGAGGCATAGATATCTCTGTTTCCATCTGGCAAGTGACTGAGGTAACAGCGCGTTCGCGTGTGCTTTCCGGTTCGTCACGGGTTTCTGCTGACAAATGGCAGACAGGAAGGCATTTCGAGATATTCAGGCCCGCAAATTTGAGCTTACATCCGGTGATCAATGGGCTTTCTTCAGCCTGTAGGCTTGTTTGCTGTTTCTGTAAGACTCGTTACTTGTTACTTTCATCGTGCGCATTCTTATTGGAAATAGACCCTAACTTATTGGAAACTGTACCCTAACGCTTCTTCCTTCGAAGATGGGAGGTGGCGGGTTCAAACACCTTATAGTGTACATTGTGAACAGACTACCGGTGAAACGGTGATAACGTGCAGCTTTACTTGGCGTCTCATCCTGGAGAACACAATTAGCCGCATAGCGAACTAGCCATGGATGTTGTTGATAATTGTGGAGGCTGTTCGACGCGGCGTCACTTTAACTCCGGCTGCAGAGTTCTACTTTAGTCTTTAGATTTGACCTGTTGCAGTGTTTTACTTTGGTCTTTAGATTTGTCCTGTTGCTCTCCTTTCCTCTTTCCTTTTCCTCCCCTCCTTCCTATCTTCCATTTCTGTGTTGCTGTCACCTCCCTTCAGAGGAGTAGGCAGGCGTTGTGCCCCTTCCGGTGGCAGTTGCCAGCCTGCTCCTCGCTTTCTGTTTCCTGATACCTGTGTATATGTGTATATGTGTTCAAAACAAATAATAATAATAATAAGTATAGTGAAATAGTATTGCCTAGTTCACATGTCTTGGTGATACCGAGAAAGGACCAGGAATCTCGATTGCGAGAACAGACAGAAAGGAAGAGCCTTTTTGTCGACGGGTCAAGATTCGACGACCACTGCACATGGACGCCACACACGAGCCCAGACTTGCAAAGTGATTTCTGCCTCTTTTCGCCGGTCTTCGCGTCCATTCAGTCGCCGCCACTTTCTTATATGAAAGGCAGACTGCTACAGAAGCGAGTAAAACACTCGTCGCCAGTGAGCGCACCACATTATATCCTGGCGAAAGATCGTATATGCCGAGCACTGCATTAAACGATGCTCAAGCTGGCTGATGGTCGAGCAAAGAGCGGCACAACTACCAAACGCACCTCTGCCGACAAAGACACAGGGGAGAATTAAGAATTAATCCTGACTTCGGTCTCCAAGACGCTTGAAGAGCGTTGCCTCCAGCTGCATAAGGTAAGGGCGATGGTGAGAGGACGCTGTGCTTTTTCTCCGTCCGGTGAGCGTTGCCTGAGCGCCTCTCAAGTTGACAGCGTCGCCACCTGTGGGACGTAAGAGGTATGCCGTCTGTCGCGCCGTCTGGTCAGTGCGATTGGCGTAATTGGTCTCTGCTGTCGTGCGTCTTGACAGGTCGAGGGCTCTTTCGCCTCAACTTCTCTCCCGCCATTTCCCTGCCCGTTAATTTACCCCCTTTCCCCAAGCCTATCGTTTCTTTCTTTCTTTCCTTCTGTCTTTCTCTTTCTTTCTCTCTCTGTCTCTTGCTTTCTTTGATTTGATTATTGCGCCGCTCTTAATTAAATACTCCAATGTCGTTTGCTGTCGGCTGAGCGTCAGCCACTTTCATAGCAATTGTTATGTCTGTTCACATGGGGGAAGGCCTAGGAATCGTTCGTTACTTAATATATGTTTTGCTGTTGCTTTACTTGTTTCATTATCTCTTAATCGCACCTAGTGCTTCGTCGCGGGCCCAATGCTTGCGTAAAGTAGTGAATGTAAATTAAATGTGTAAACTATATGAGCAGAAACCAATTAACTTTGTCTAGACGCGCCCGTGTTCTAATCGCGAAGAAACCAAAGGGACGCGCTCGTTTTTCTTCTTTCGTCTTCATTTACAATTATTTATAAGGTGTTTTTTTTTCTTTAGCGGGTGTAAGACTGCATTTGTACATTTGACGCAGGAACGTTTCAATTAGGGAAAACCGCGTTCAGATCTGTAGGAGCCACAGGACCATTCTCGTTCTTTTTTATTACTGCTCTTTGGCATTCTTCCGAATGGCTCTAGTCGGCCTTCAGTGGCTTGCATATATATAAAAAAAATTCTCCCTCATTATATGTGCCTCGTTAAGGTTTATGCGCACCTGGCATTGAAAGGAACACTGAAAACACAGCGTAAAAATTTGCAGTCGCCTTCGTACTCCCACTGTAGTTACCAAATGCCTTTTTCTTAAGTTTCACAAGAAAAAAATGCCAAACAGGAAATTGTCGTTCTCATTGTTCCACTGCAAGCTGACAACATCTTCAAGACAGTATAGGATAAATGTCGCAACCCACATGTACACATACGGGCTAGTTAATCTTGTCCATCAAGGGGAGAGAAAGTCGGAAACCACACCTACCGCGGCGATTTCCTAACCGTGCTCTCCACGCTACCGATGGAGCAGTAAAGCTGTACGTTTTACACAACACGAACACAACCGAGATCAATGCCGATTCTACTGCGCGCCAGACTGAGTTGTCTACTAAAGAATTCATGCAGGTCAGCACAAGGACACATTACTTGGATGTACGAAGCCAGAGAACCGCGTGACTTTGATAGTGGCTCATAAAGGGGCCCTGAAACACCTTTAGAAGTAACAAGACATTGCCAGATCTTTAACGAGACTCCTTTGAGAATGTATGCCAAACATGATTGCACTGTACGCATCAGGGAATTTACAATTTTGTGTCACAAGCAGTGAAAATTCGAGTGTTCTCACTACCGCAATGTCGCCAAGCAGCGTCATCGGAAGCAGCTGGACCCACAACAGCTATTGGCTGATGTCGTAGAAGCGAGAACAATCTCGAGAATGCCATTATTGCTAATCTGATTTAAATAAACGAAAAAAAAATTACATTTCTGTAATCTCGAAAAGACACAAAAACAATTTTATCATTGCACACTGCCGGTCTAAACACGACCGTATGGCGTTGCTGCGTTTGAAGGCGCGTGGTGTCCGAGATGAAAAGCGTAGCGTAGATACTGCGATCGCCACGAGCTGGCGCCACGAGTCTGTCACGGTGGGGGTGCGGTCAGCGTGGATGGATGGTTGGATGTTATGAGCGTCCCCTTTGGAACGGGGCGGTGGGTTGCGCCACCAAGCTCTTGCTGTTATAATGCCTAATCTCCTACCTAGGATAAACAATAAAAAAAGAAGAAAAAAACACTATGAACTCCCACAGCCAAATTTTCTGATCCCCTATTGCGAACTGTGCTTTTGTACGTCTTCTTTTTTTGTCGTTTCCCTACTTTTCTTCCACCAGTCCTCCAATCGCCTCTTATTAATCCCTATTGCGGACATGTTTACTTTTCCACTACTTTCGCTGAACCCAAGGGTTTCAAGGAGGTCAATGGTGCCTAAATCGACCGCTCAGTAGACGTCTTCACATTCTAATAAAACATGCTCCATAGTTTCCCTAGCTTTACCCCAAGCGAGCACATGCTTCTTCTTCCTTCTTATATCTCGCTTTATAGTTGCGTGTTCTAAGACATCCGATCTCGCTTCGAAAAGTAATGAGCTGCCCTTTCAGTTATCATAAATTGTAAAGCGTGACATTGCTTCCCTGCGCTCCCTTGCCGTCTCGCCTACGTAGGTCCGAGTGCGCCTACGGGATATGACAGGAGAGAGAAGGCCGCTGTTAGGTCCGATAAGTATGCGCTTAACTTCGCCTGAGCTTTAAGGATACGAAACATTTTTTTTTTTTTTTTTTTTTTTTGTGGCAGGGGACTTGTGAGATGACGTAATGGTTAGGGACGTCATTATATGATTGGTTAATAAAGTGTTTCGGGGCCCTTTTAAAAGGAGTCGCAAACATTCACCCTATACGCATTTGTATTCAAGCCACGCGATTCATTTGTTAGTGCATACTCTTAGCTAACCGCCAAACTGCTACTAAGCACCACAGAACACGCGAATCAGATGAATACACCGCATTACCCAATATCCGCGCTGGCTACACTAAACTATTACAGCGACGCATGCGCGCTTAGCGCACGGCTAACGTGTTATGCAATGTGGCGTTGGTGGATGCGTGGTAATAGCGTCATTTAGCTCATGCAAATAAACGCCTGATGGTGTACTCGGACGTTGGGGCATATTTCTGGCACCATCTACGGAACAACCAAGCACAACGCTTCTCGTGCCAGCGACCACGTCGAGCGCGGTATTTCTTTGTTGCTTTTGCCAAGGGTGCCAATTCTTCCGACGGCTTCATTTCACGAACGTGCTTGGCGTGCTAAACGAAGTCCCGCTTTATCGTCCACGTGACCTCTAAGCTCAATATCGAGCAGTGTAGTCGAGCGCATAATCGCGTATGAAAACCAGTACGTTTCTGTGCTATCACATTAGAAAACTGCAGGAATGTGATGTTTATGGGAGCATATGAGTCTTCTACAAGCGGAAACGTCGGGCGTCTCTCACCAAAACTGCATTGTTGTTGTTCCTTATCTATATTAAATGTTTCTTCGATTATCGTCCATGAATACGCGTTCCTTTCCGTGTTTCTGTCCCGATCTCTGTGGTCAACAGCCCCCCCACCCACTTTTTTTTTTCTGTTTCCTTCAAGAAATGGATGTCAGCTGCTTTTTTTTACGCTGTTTTGCGCTACGGCTAGAGATTAACGTGAGTGAGGCTAATATCCGAAGTATTCAGTAAACGAATCAGGCGAGGCGATGACGTCATTAAGTGTTCGTTATCGAGCGAGAAAGGAACTCTCTCAGCAATGATACACATGCATGTATAGCTTTGCACTGCAGTCAACAAAGCGCTTCGTAGCGAATGCTCTTGCCCGAGGCTTACGAGAGGTCAAACTACCTACAAGTGAATTTGGCATCGAGAGTTAGTAAAGCTAAAAAGCTAGGGAGCGAGAGTGCGTACAGTGGCAGAACGCGATGAAACCTTGCCCAGAACGCTGTGCAAAGTGCGAGCGTTAGGCCTAACTGTTTGCCGCTACGGGCGCAGAAAAAGCGGTAATGCTGATGATAGGCAATCCTTTCGTGGTACCGACCTCAGGCACCAACCAGCGTGCCCTTTGTGTCCACGGGGTTCTTATCTCTCGGCGGCGCTGCCCTGCTCCTATTCGTGGCTTTCCCGCGTTTGTCGTTATCGCTGCGCGCGCGCACGCGAAGCACTTCAAAATGTCGTTACGCAAAACGAGGCTCGTGGGATTTCACGCGGGTTGTCCCTGGGGTAGGCTTAGCGGCTGTCGCCGTAGGCTCTTCTCCAATCTGCACTTCTGCCTGGTTTTTTCAGCGCAGACGACACTCGTCTACGCTGCGTGTGTTACGTTCTGGCACCATGGCAGGAAGTTTTACCAGACGAAAAAGAAAAGGAAATGCAGAAAGCTTTATTTGCTTGTGCCAGTCGGGTTTGTGTATAGTCGCCGTGACTTGTGGAAAGCTTACGCTCCCAGAAGATTTTTCCCTGTTCTTCTGCGAGCAGACGACAGCCGTTTCCGGGTGTTGTTATCAAGTGTGCTGTATGTACTACGCCGTCGCCGTAGCCATCAGTGCTTTCCTGTTAGGACGGGATAAGGAAAGCTGCAGTCGAGGACTTTGCGCATATATAGAGCTACGAGAGTGCCTGTTCGCTGAAGAACTTTGCTGCTTACAGAAGCGGCGTTAAGCTGGTGTAATATTCATGCGTTCGTAGACGCAATCTTCTGCTTGGCTGCACTGGTTTCGCATGAAAGCGAAGCGTACATATGCAGGGATGTTGCGTATCCTTGCTGCTTTCCTTCTGTTGCATAGCGAGTTTAAAAGAACATGGCGAATATACTGCAAGCTGATTGTGTCCTGAGGATCTCCTGTTGGCTCAGCGCCGGAAATGGACTCGTGAAGGATGGCGCTATGAATAGAAAAATAAGATTCTGGCTTCACATTTTTTCAGCTTTAATCTTGGTGTGCTTTATTCGTTACAGTATATATTCTTGTCCCTGGCGCAGTAATCGCTTATGCGTAAGCAAGATATTTTCATCGAGGAAAAGGGACGTGTCTACGATGAATTCATGCTCTCCGGTGCCAGCACAGATGTTTGTTGATTACTAGAAGCTTTTTTATAACGTTTGTGTCCAAAAGTGCATCCGAGATTTCGACGAGGAACACCGGGCAAACAAGTAGGCATACATAAAAATGTCGTTTACATCAAACGTTCTTATTACACGCACTGCGGAGCACTGCTCATTCATAGGTACCGA
This sequence comes from Dermacentor andersoni, assembly GCF_023375885.2. Classification (NCBI taxonomy): domain Eukaryota; kingdom Metazoa; phylum Arthropoda; class Arachnida; order Ixodida; family Ixodidae; genus Dermacentor; species Dermacentor andersoni. Next base: position 38,578,535 of record NC_092816.1, read on the forward strand.
GATGCTATATACCACGACAAATGTGTGTATATCGCGAAACTGCAAGGTAAACTCTACAGCTATGTAACTGGATATTTGCGTGTTATAGTTTGATTCTTTTTCACGCCGATGTTTTACCATAACTTGGCGTTATATATGAATCCATCCAAGTTTTCAATGACGGACACCGTGCAAACAAATTGTCAATACAAAAAAAAAAAAATGTTATGCATATAGTACGCAGATGTTGGAATCTGTGTGAAGCGAAACTCTATTGGCGGTGGAAATATTTGCTACTGGTGTGGTCTTATATCGACGTGTTTTCGAGTTTCTGCGCAACATCGTAATCACGTTGAATATCATTTGATCTAAGGTTTCACTCATTTGGTTGTGAACATTTATTTCGTGAACATGTGACTTATCTCTAGTGGTGCGTCATAGCGTGATTCGATGGGTGATTCCTATTGGGAAGAAGGTGTACGTAGAAGAGCGAGAAGGAGCCAATAAGCGGTAAAGTAGGAAACGTAAAGGTGAAGTTTGATGCTTACCGAGCCAATAACCCCCAACAGCCACGCAAAACCCAGGAGAGCAGACAAAGGAAGCCTCGCTTTATAAGAAGCAGTCTCACTACACGAAACAAAGGGTACTGCCGATGAATCAGCATGGAGATGAGATACGACGAAAAAAGCACGCGCAAATCGAACTAGGAGAAAAAGTATATGATAAAATCATGTCAGTCTTGGTAATTGAAATTTATGGGCTAATTTGTCGCCATGCCACTATCAGTGATCAAAAATGACTGCTTATTTTACGCAACACGGTGCGCTGCCGATCAATCAATACCCAGGTGTCAAAGGACGAGAAAAGCACGCGGAAATGAGTGAACTAAAAAGAAAACAGCGCGACAGGAACTATCGAACATGATTGTAAAAGTCAGCAAATGCTTTATCGTGTAACGTGCTGCTTAAACCCCTGGCAATCCGTTAATCACGAAACCTTACCAGCTCGTCAACAAACATACGAAGCGACAATCTCGCTGCCAGCCACAATGCGAAATGATATCGTAACAGTATATCCCCATGTTAATTGCAGCTGCCGAGCTTGACCTCCCCACTACCCATAGTAGACCGAACCGGAAACTATGTAGCGCATTGGCCTCCAGTCCGGCCGTCGCCTGTGACGTGCACAGGTGTCTGTCGAAATTGGGGTGCTGGCAGCTGACAGGCACCCTCTTCCCGTAGTAAATGACCTCACTCGCACTCGCGCCATCCAGACTGATGCCTCGCTGGCCTCCTCCTCCAAACCTGCGCTTTCTTTCGCCGCTCTTTACTGTCTGTCTTCCTTGTTCGTGTTACCTTTTCCGGGTTTTTAGTGTGCGAGATCGGCTGAAGAATATCCAAAGTGGGCGAAGTAATTAAAGAGAGTTTTCGCTTTAGTGAATCGACAGCCTTCTAACTTTAAAGTTTACGATGTACAGCTTTTTTTCTTAACTAGCGTCACGATATTAGTCCGTCATCTTACTCTGGTACAGCACCCGTTTGCGCCTCTAACCTGGCATCACGAAGGTGACAGTCGTTCTTAACGACGGCGTATAAGAAAGTGACATATAAGACGCTGCAAGAGGCTCACTCACGCAGGGCCGACGCCGACACCGATTTCGGTCTGCCGACTGTCGGCGACAGCGTTTTTTTTTTGTCACTTTCTTGTCGCGGGAGCCTCTGTCACACTGTACCGACGCCGAGCTCTCCGCCGACCGTCGGCAGATTGTCGGCGTCGGTACACTGTGGCAGAGGCGCCCGCGACACGAAGGTGAAAAACGCTGTCGCCGACAGTAGGCAGACCGAAATCGGTGTCGGCGTCGGCCCTGCGTGAGCGAGCCTTTAGCAGCAGCAGCAGCCGAACGACACGCTGCAGAGCAGGATGAGCGCATCACGGCCAACGCGGAGCGCCATCGGAGCCTGTGTTCGTGTGCGGGCTGCAGCTCTCCTCAGCGGCGTTCACTATATACTGTAAGTGCGCTCTCCTGCACACTACAGGCCGATCGTATATAAAGGGGTAAAATGGAGGCCATAAACTCAGCCAGACCATAGTGACCATCACGTTTCTCTGTGTAGACACAGCGGATTTCTCAGCCGTTGTAAGCTCTTTCTTAGTTCTTCGCTGTTTCTCTTTCTCCACCTTTGTCACGCGACCGTTAAGGCGTGAAGACGTTGCCCATTCTTTTCCCTTGTTTCGACGGTCTTGTTCCAGCAAGGTCCTTGTTTTCCGGGTCTTGCGTCTGCTTAGCTTGGCGCACGCGTGAAGGCACGCCGCTGTTGTGCCTTCGGGGCTTGTACGAACGGGAGTAAAAGTCGGGGACACAAGGCAAATATGTAAAAAAAGAAATAAAAAAAAATAAAGTGATAGAAACGACCGAGAACGTGGGTGGGAACGTAGGGATCGAAGAAGGTGTGCGCAGACTGCGACAAACAATTAGGGTTTATAGAAAAGCGCCCCGTATACAAGGCTGTGCGACGCTGCAATAAGGTTCTTCGCAGCGGTGAAGTAGGCCGAGAAGAGGAAGCGGACTTCAGTTTTTGCTTAGTGTACTTATTATTGTTCTTTTTGTAACCGTGTAGTTTCTTTACGCGATGTATATTGGGCTCTGTTAGTACAGCATATTGCCGGAAGCGATAAAAGGAAGAAATATTTTACGGTTCTCGAAATGGGACGAAACGAGAGGGCGTGGGCCTAATACGAAAGTGTCCCTTCTGTGTCGCCTATTTGCTTTGCACGCATCATAAATATTGACTCTTATCGCGTGTTCTCCTGCACTATTTAGGAGTGTGTACTCCTGGGTCTGTTTATACATTTCCCTTCAGTTTCTTTTTTTTTAATCGTTGCTAATTTCTGGAATGAATAATACCGCCATCTATAGCGTGTTTAGTGCCCATGTTGGCTCGCTTACTATTGCAGACTACTAAGTGGGATGTGCGAGCGACTATAATTCAGGTGGATGGATTCCATCATCTTTGCTGAGTGCGAAGTCCTTAATTTCTTGAAACGACGCAAGTCGAGTGCGTGCTCATAATAATAATTCGTAATATGCATCAGGCTGTTGTATTTTTTCTTTTTTCCCTCTGCAAAAGTGGCCCATACCAACCGTGGAGAGCCGTCCAAAAATTGGGCGGTTTCTAAAAAAATGCTTGAAGGACGTTTAGGAGACGGAGAAAAGTTTCTTAGTGGGGCAAGATGTGCTATTGCGCGATATATGTATAATGGCAATAGTGGCTACTCTTTTTTTTTTATGTCTAGATAATAAAAACCACAGAACAAGAATAGGTAGTCGCCAAACGACGAAACGTTATTGAACGTGATTTATCGACCGAGAAGAAAAACGAAGGCAAAGAAAAATAATGAAAACAATTTGTACTAATGGAGGCTAGCATGCAACACCCGCTTAATATGAACGTCCAGTACGTATTCTGCACGTGTATTTATCGGTTAAAATAGCACGAAATAAAGCACACACAACAGCTTTGATAAGCCGCAACCAGGAGGGATCTTATTGCACATTGCACTCGTTATTTTACAGTTACCGAGCTTTATTTTGGTTATCTTGGAAGCGAACATCGCCAAGTCAAGCCACACGACTGCGTACAGATTGGAGCGTGATCTTTAATTTCACTGCGATCTTGTGTTCACGAGCTCGGCCGGCTTTCCCGACATTTATTTGTAATTACAGTGACACGAAATCGTGTTTGTCACTTGATGGATGTTTTCTTCAAGCTCACAAATCAGTTCTGCGGAGGCTCACAATGCGGAGGAATTATCGCGAGAGGAGAAATTGCCACCCACCCGACTGTAGCACGAAGCTGCAGTGGAAAGTTTCCTAGTTGAAAAATTCGTCTTGGTTCTGAATCGAAACCGGAAACGACGATAGAAATAGTGCATAGGGGAAATGTGCAGCAGTCTTATTATGGACGAAACCTTTGTTCTCCTTCCCTCCGGCAACAAGTATTAATACGAACCCATGTGTTGTAATCGCGCTCCCAAGCAGAACTAGATGTGCCTAGACATCAAAAGCAGACGACGTCGCTTTTGACGGTACGATCGGATTGCATTTGCGCTGTCCTCGGATCTCGTTTGTTGTTGTTGTTGTTACTTGGTGACTTGGCGCTACCCACTCTTGGGGAATGACCATGAATCGGAATGTGCAAAGGTTTAAAAAGAAAAGGAAGCTAATCTCGAGGAACATAAGTTCAATCCGTGCTTTAACTGGAACTTGTGAAAATTTAACCTTACGTGATGTAGATATGAACTCTACTGTATCTTCATAGTACAGAATATGAAATTTGAATTCAGGATGGCTTGTTTGTGATTTCTCTTTATCTGCGACTTTCGTTGCCACGCATACACAGTGAAGAAAGCTTAGAGAACACACCTACCTTTCTCGATCTCAGTGACGTGGAGCAAGAAACAAGGGGGCTGACAGCTTTGGTTTGGCTTTGTGCCTATGGACATGGCTCAACCCACTGCGGGGAATCGTCCATGAATCGGGCGGCAGTAGCTAAACAGGGAAGAATGCTTAAATAGAATTTTGCAATTCATGAATGAGATGACAGCGCTCGTGCGTGAAATTGCGCACCATAATTTCTTCCTCCTCGTCTTCGCTAGCGCTGTTTTTGTCAAGAGAGAGAGAGAAAACAAGGGTAGGAAAGGCAGGGAGGTCAACCAGAACAGCATCCGGTTTGCTACCCTAGACTGAGGGTGGGGGAAAGGGGAATAGAAAAAGGAAGAAAGGGAGAACGTGCACTGACTTGCTCAAGTTCCTGTGCTACCGGTAGTAGAGGAAGCGCACCGGCATGGCGCCATAATGCGTCGTCACGTGACATGGGGTTCGCGCACCTTTGAGCCCCGCTCTCGATGCGTTCGCTATTCTTTTTTCTTGGTGGGTGTCGCAGCATTCGGTGAGCGACGGTGTTTTTAACCTGATCGGAATAAGGCTTCATCTTGTTGCTTTCGTGTCCCTTCGTTCATTCATTCCTTCCTTCCTTAGTTCATTTTTATTATTATTATTATTATTATTATTATTATTATTATTATTATTATTATTATTCCGCCAGTTCTATTCCGGGTATTTCGGTGGAAGCCTATTAATATCTCCGTTTTCTTTTGACATCGTTCTCGTTTCGAGGAAAGATGATATTCAAGCCGAAGTTGCTCGCGCTGAGTTTTTTCTTTTCATTTTCCTCCGATGGCCCCGCGTCGTTTGATTGTTCGTTTCTTTCTTTCTTTCTTTCTTTCTTTCTTTCTTTCTTTCTTTCTTTCTTTTTTTCGTGATTACTTTCTGTCTGTATTCTCACTCGTGGATGCTTGTACACCACGCCTCCGCTGAGGCGTTAAAGTCCCTCGTCGCTGTGTGTTCGGTCGACTGCGACGCCGATTAAACGAGAGAGGAAGCCAGACTGTGGCATGGTGGGGAGGCATTCTTGGAGACGGGGAAAAAGTTAAGAAATGAAGGCACAAGAAGTGAGTAAGAATGTGGGAGGAAGGTTAACGAGAAGACGGGAGACGAAGCGACTGGAGATGTGATACACGGGAAGGCATCGCTGCGGCGAGGCGCGCAGCAAGAGGCGCTTATTGGAGATGAGACCGTGTTCACCGTGCAAAAAGAAAAAAAAGAGAAAAAAGAATAAGAAACGACGCCTAGCCTGTGCAGGGACGAGAGGATACAGGTGAAGCAGTGTGAGCTGATGAAATAAGCGGATAAGGCGACAAAAATGAGGAAGAGCAAGCAGCGACCGTACTACGGAAGCAGAGCGAATGAAATGGCCGATGCTGCCGGGGAATCCGGAGATCCTTAGAAATAAATAAATAAATAAATAAATAAATAAATAAATAAATAAATAAAAGAACAAGTGGTGTGGCAGCGGAGAACGGATAGCACCTTGAATGATTTTCGAGAACCAAGCTTTTTCACTTCCTTCCGCGCTTTGGCGAAAAGGCGAAGGCCGACGGAACTAAAGAAAGGCCCGATTTTGTTTTGGCACTTAACGGGGACGGTGCCTTACTGGGCCGGAGTCCTTCTAGCGCGAAGCTGACACCGAAGTGCTCCACCGTGGTATTTTATACTGTTCTTATTTATTTTGACTTGTTCTACAGTTCGTTCGATTCTTTTTCTACGGGTTTGGAGCGGAAAGCAAGTAATGAACGAAAGTTGGACTTCGGAAGGGCTGCGGCAGGACGCGAAGGCAGGTCACTATTTTCGCTCAGTGTTTTGTGGGAAAGCGGCCGGCAGTTTTAATTCCTATCGACACTTTTCAAAGTTCTGGCAGATGAAGCCACTGGTCTTCTAATACTCTTTGGGTGAGCTGCTTGGAGAACGGTCACGCTGTTAACTGCTACGGAAATATCTCCGGGTGGTAGAGATGACATACCGATTTGGATAAAAGCACTGCACACTTGATGACGTCGTCTGACTGCTGTCTGTAGTTGGGCTCTTCTGATCGCCTGGTCAGATAACTAGTTGTAAACTGTTTTCGGTTGTTGATGTCTAGAATACACTCTTACAGGACTGATGTCTCTTCTCTGTGGAAGTAACTTCTTGCTCCATATTTATTTAAATTTTCGATATATGGGACGTTTCCCAATCGACTATGTTTAGTTTTTGAACAGTAAATGAGTGAACTTGCTGTGTTGACTAAGTACTGGACCAGGAGAAAGAGAGGATGGGAGGGCATGAGGGAATTGATGTTGTGTAACGTAATACAGGCAGTTACTTCATACCCCAAATTGTAAGACTCTGTGGGTTTCGAGAGTGCCGTGACACTTCTGGCGGCTGCCAGAGGACACTGTAGTCCTAATCTTAATTCGAGTTCTACTACGCAAAGACTCGACGTTACTCATTTGCAAGCACACCTTCGAGTCGAGCCTTGGCCTGTTGTAAGTGACAGCTTGACCTTGCGTCGGCCGGTATCGCACTGCCTCTTATTAACAGAAGGTGTGTGCATCGGCGGGGTATGGTTGCGCATTCGGTACGGAGCAACGTAATGGCGCGCGTATGAGTACAGGATGACACGGGGCGCGCCCTTTTCTCAACGCCGGCATGTGTTCGCGCGACTACGTTGACGACCGCGACGGGAGTCAGAATGTCAAGGCCGGCACCGAGCGTTCCTGTGGTCGCCGGCGTCGCGAAGAGAATCGCTCGCATGCCGGGTCGATGCCATCATCATCTCTCGTCGCCGTGCTCTCCAGCCGGGCGTCGGGATTCCTAGCGCGCCATCCAATCCAGTTGCCCGCTCAACGCACCGGCGCCGCTGCCAAGGCGGTGTTTACTCTTCCGGAGGAGTGGCATTGGCTAATAGCAGCCATTCTCTAGTGTGAAGTGTGACATTACGAAGCCTGTTTATATGGGTGATCACTGTTCTTGAGCACTTCATCCGCGAATAGCTTAGCTGTGTTCATGGTGCGGGCACCATAAAGGATAAAAAATTGGAAAGATTACAACAAAAGAAAAGCTTTTTAACTGGAGCACTCCTGTGTCATGGGAGGAATGGAATGTTCAACTCTGGCCCATACGTCGCCATTGTTTAAGAAATATGTATCCATAGTTCACTCAAAAGGAGTGAGCATCTTTTGATCTCCCAGGATAAGAAACATCACTGTAGATCTCGGATGCGGTCTTGCGCCGCGGCGTGCCGCATTCTGAGGCACAATGGAGAAAACTCCCGTGGGCTTTGTTTTAAGGTGTATATTATTGAAATACATTTCTTAATATTCTGCACGTCTTTTTGTCGTCTTTCTATTTATTTATTGAAATTATGTTTGAGGCCTCTATTTAAAGCATTGGGTAAGGGGAGCAAGTACAGCAATAAGGCAACTCAAAAGCAGCAGCCACCACCACCACCACCACCACCACCACCACCACCACCACCACCACCACCAACAACAACAACAACAACAACAACAACAACAACAACGACAACGACAACAACAACTTATAACCAACTGTACATCAACAATACAGACGTTAATAAAAATGGAGACATAATTCCAAGCATAAATTCATACACATTAAGAAAATACGTTATACAAAATGCAAGAACTATCTGAATATGCATTTTAAAAAGATACAAAGGTAACGCGAAATATTTCAAACAAATATCATCGGAGAACTAAGCAAATATAGAATTTTAGGGTTCTGCTTAGTCTTCATTCCTTTGAAATGCTTCAGTCAATCAAACAATAATCAACCCGTCCGTCCGTCCGTCTGGTCTGGTCTGGTCTGGTCTGGTCTGGTCTGGTCTGATCTTAGAAACACACCACTCTTGAAACATAGTTTCGGCATCACAAGGAATGTTGGAAGTGCCACGCGGTCATTTTGCATTGAAAAAGGTCCATAATACGGCATAATTATCTCCAGGAAATATTGTCATATTGATTGGTGGATAGCCAGGGAGATGTTTCATCAATACAATTAGCGTCACAAATTAGTGATGCCATGTTGAAAACATGAGCCTTTCTGCAGGGCAGCGGTCGTTAATTGAATCGATGTCATATTGTTCGTTGCACCACATATTCCAGGTCGCCCTTCCTACGAAAGAGAAGCTTTCGGCGGCTGTAATTTTCGTGAGCCTGCTCACGAAAATTAAGTCGTCAAGAGAAGTTTTCTTGCCTAAAGAATTGCTAAAGTTTGTTTATTTAGTAAAATGATTGGGTAAATGTAGGACAATAAAAAGCGCGAACTAAAGTTTCCGAATTTTTTCGCGGGATTGCTGTGACTCGATGCTTAAAGGCCCGTTCACACTACTAGAAAAATTCGGCGAGCGAAGCGGATTTGCTCGCCGGAAAATAGAGAGCGTGTTCTCATCTGTTCACGCGCGCATCGGCAGATCCGGCGCCGCTTCTCACTTTTCCGCGAGGACAGCGAGATCTCGCGGCAGTTTTTTTCTTAATTTTGCGATCGCGGGACAGCGAGATCTCGCGGCAGTTTTTTTCTTGGTTTTGCGACTTCGCGAACGAGACGAGAGTTCACGTGAGTGCCTCTCGTTCGCGGGTTTTTGTTTCGTCTGCTTGTATTGCGCCGTTACTGGGCTTCCAGCTGCGAGATACTGAGCACAGCACGATGGCGAGCTTTTCAGAAGACCAGGAAATGTCGGAAGAAGAAGAAATTGTCACGATTCTCCTCTGCAACTCAATGATGGCTATGCTTCAAGAACTGCGATGGGTTGAGCAACCAAGATCGCGGCGGCGGCGACGACGGTGATGGGTCCGCCCGTCCTTGTAGGAGCGGGATAGGTTGGGACAGGCCAACAATCTCTTGCCACTGCATGAATCGTTAGAAAGCTTTACGCTCACCGTTGTAGCTCGAAAAAGTTTCTATTGTAACACTGCTCTACTCTCGCGGTGTCATCAGTGTCGTGCGTGCATGCCTGCGCAGGCATTCGAACGGCGCACGAGCTCAGCATGCACGGCATAGGAGCAAACAGCGGCGCGGGAAAAATGTTTGCTGACGTTTGACGGAGAATATGCATAAAAGCAAGGTACTGGCAATGACAAACTCTTGTCGCCCCGGCATCGGCGCGAGTAAGCGTGAATAGCAGTTGTACTTAACACTCACTCCCATTTCTTTCCCGATCCTGTCTCAGAGCTCCTATTTGTAGGCGATGTCCTTGAAATTCAAGTGCCCTTTGTCGTACAGTATGGGGTGCTGCTTAATTGCATCGATTATCATTTACACGGAGAAGGCCGGTCGCTCAAACAAGCTGGCTGCCATGTTGAGATTGGACTGGTTGTGACGTCAAAAACGCAACTTCCGGCAGCGGCGAAAGCGGAAAAATGGGTCCTGGACCGATTGCCTTCACCGTGCCGCTTTCCGCTCTCCTCGGCGTCAAAAGCGGCCGAATCCGCTTCGCTCGCCGGATATCTCGTGTAGTGTGAACGGGCCTTAAGAGCGCCGCTGAGCAAGACGGGATCACTACGTCTCGTAAGACGTGTCGGAGGCGACGCGAAAAGTGCGACGACAATCCGTCAGGAGGGCGGATTCGGTTGCCACAAAGATTCGCGCGCACGGTCCCTCGCTCGTTGCGTTATTATTAATGGAGACGCGTCTCGCTTTCTCAGACGAATCCAACAGCGTGTCGTCTGGGCTGATTAAGTACCCCTTTTTAGACCCCCAGAGGGCAGCACAAAGCACCCGGGACTCGCCATTTGCTCAGGCACGCACACACGCACGCACCCATTCAGATGGCTTCGCATAAGCACCCGTGTGACTGGGTCTGTGTGAGCGCGCCGACGCCATCCATCACACCCACTTCCGCCGCTCGTTTTGCCTCGGAGCGCTAGCAGTGTACCGCAGAATAAATGCATCTGCGCACTAGCACTTTCCTGAATGACGTTCTGCTATAGAGGAAGGGCTCGCTGCCGACTTCAAAGGAACTTCGCACTGCAATGTGCAATGGAAAGTAACAGTGACAGTGGTGCAGTAATGCATTTGGAACGGTCATCCTCCTACGGTACTTATTCGCTTTCTTTCTTCGGGTTGTGTTTCGCTGGCCATTGCCGCTGAATACGAAGCACATAATCGCTATTCGGGACATAGATGTCGATGCCGCTAGCGATTACTCAGAGTTACGTCTCACTAATACTTTGCTCAAAGCAAATGCGCCAGCTCTCGCTAGTGAGAATCTGTCTTGTCGTACATAAAAAAAAAAAAAAAGCCTGTTCCCGTAGCGCAGTTCCTCGGGCCCAGTGAGTTTTTGCAGGATGTTTGCGAATGGTCAGAAAAATTGTGCGGCGATGCGGCTCCATGCGCAACGCACATGCACAACGGGTCATCATGCAAGCGCATCTGTTCTGAAAAGAAGAGGCTTCTGGACAGTATGAGATGAGGTATTCCTCATGAACATGCGGAACAGCTAGTTTCGCGGGAAGAACCGCCTTTAGGGCGCAAGGAAATGGAGACTATTCTACGCTCATTGCTGCTCGAGAGACTGAACTGAGCGGCTCATGGTGACAGATATTTATGACTCTGAAAGAGACGTTCATGCGGAGAAATTGCCGGCCTGTATATATATAGCTTGCCAGCTTAACCCCGCCTGAAGCATCATCGTTACCACCATCACCACCGCCATCGTGAAGGAAACAGTGAAATTTGAAAGCTCTCTGTCAGCGTAGCAAACAGAATACATAAAAATAGTTGCAGCTTGTTAAAGCTTTTTAAAAGTGCCGCCACTACGCTACACAACTAATCGATCATCTTTTGGAAGGCCCACCACGGTGGCTGAGTGGCTTCTACGATACGTTCGGCTGCTGAGCACCACGTTTAGGGTTCGATCACTTGCTGCGGCGGCCGCATTCTGATAGGTAGAAAGTGCAAGAACTGTCGTGTACTTATTTTCGCTCTACGTTGGAGGACACCAGACAGTGAAAATTAAAGTGGAGCCCCTACTACGGCATCTCTCAGAAACAACCTTGGCATTTCTTTAGGACATTGGAATCAATCAATCAATCAATCAATCAATCAATCAATCAATCAATCAATCAATCAATCAATCAATCAATCAATCAATCAATCAATCAATCAATCAATCAATCAATCAATCAATCAATCAATCAATCAATCAACCAATTGGTCGATCGCTCGATTAGTCAGTCGACCATTCGGCAACTCCAGAAATTTTGTTGGTGATCGCCGTTGAGATTCTAATTTAAGTTTGACTCGGCATTATGTCTATCTGAGAACGCTGCGTTAGGACGGCGCGACTATGCGCGCGACCACTTAAAACTACCACGTGCTTTTAAATAATCTGTGGACTTCCGCGGTACATAGGGCTCCTGCTTCAGCCTCGAGGCAGGCGTCAAATCTTCAAAACTTTTCGTTCGTAAGAGCTGTTTGCCATAGGTAGGACACCGTGGCCAATATGTCGTCCAACATCGCGATTATTTGGCACCTTGCTCTTACGAACAGTTGTATAGCGTAATAACTATATTGTGAATACAAGCGCAAGCATTTACTTTGACCATATTGCGCAGTTCTTAGGACGGTGCCATGGTACAACTCTCACCTCCGCACTTGTATTTTCACAGGTTCACCGCAAGAAGAGGGTTGTGGCCCGAGTCCGCTGCGAGAACATCAAGAACGACTGCCCCAAGCCGACCTGCGATGACCCCGTGCTTCTGCCCGAGCGCTGCTGCAAGACCTGTCCGGGAGAAGGTTAGTCACCCTCGGCGTCCTCCATGAGTGTCTCGGCTCGCGTTTCAGGTTACCCATTAGCTCGTTCAACTAATCGAGACGCTGGTCATGCTGTAGATGGCGCGATTTCAACGATGACCGATTTTGAACGATTTACGCCGAGAACGATTGACAGTCGTAATTCGGCGTCTGGTGGCGTGCTTTTGTGGCGTTGTAAGAAATGCACAGGTGGTGTGATTGCGCGCCTCGATCACCATCCAATGTACTATGGGAGGAAAGCCCGTATTCACAAACAAACGAAGCAAATAAGTTTTCACGCTACAACTGGTCGTAAAAGAGATGCCAGCTGATTCCAACGTAGGGTATATTATTAGCGAAGACTGCAACCCAATCGCAAATAGCTCTCAAACACAAAATAAAAGGAGTTTCTTTTTTAAATTCTGGCCAAGAAGTGATATGTGTGCGCAACCGCGGCAGCAGCTCAGTACCTTGACCGTCGCTTTGCTTAGCGCTGAACAGTTTTCCTTCCTTCTAACCTGTGCCGTCGGAGTGCTCTCTGTTCATTTCCGGAAGCTCAACGTTGCGATGACTTCAGCAAACGAATGTGAGTGAGAACTGAAAATGAAACTGCTCCTGTAAAGCCAGAAAATAAAGAAGAAATAGGAGAGCCACCGAACTAGAGTAACGTTGTGGGAGATGAGCGCCAGTAGCCGTATGAAAGGATAGCACCAGTGACCTTGCGGCGAGAATTGAGGGCGAAGAGAATTCTGGCCAGACTTGGATTTACGGGCGGGGACCACGTCTCGTCACAGTCACTCGCATGGCTTGGTAAACGTAAAGCTCCTCCATAGGCGTTTCCACCGACCAGGTTAAGTACCGCCAACCTACCCTCCCCCTGAGTTCTCCTCCCTGGTTGACTCTCAGTTTCCGGCGTCAAGCGGAATTTATGTAGTCTTACTTCTCATTTTATAGCGGAAACAACGTCACTGCCGTCTGGTACTGCTGCGTAGAGGTTCGAGTAGGGCGGTAAGCATGGCGGAAGGAAAAAGTTAGGAGGGAGCATCGCGCAACGCTATTGAAGCCAAGAGTGTCGTCCCAACACGTGGGGAAATCTTCAGAGCAGGGAGGCTACGTCAGAGCGCGTGGTAGGTTTGAGTACTCCCAGTTGATCTTTTTCTATTCCCATCCGCATGGAGGAAGGAAAAGGTCCCACCATGTCATAGAATATCGTTTTTTTCCCCCGTGATCTCGAAGCAAGAGGTCACGTGTTGGGCCGACACTGAGCAAAGGGACAGGCGTCACGGAGCGTTCGCTTGCCAAGGCTGGCTGCGTGACGTAATGTTATCTTCTAACTTTTTCCTTTCTCCATGGTGGCGAGCTACCCTAGTGCGAGTGTGCAACAAGAAAAAAATTCAGGAAAGAGAAATCCTGGAAGCGGTACTACGGCAAACAAACTCCGGAAGCGGAAATAGTGCGCGTGGCTGTTTCCTAATTTGTCAGTCACACCAGCTCCGCTTACACTAAAAGGTGTCCTTACTTAGCAAAAGCGACGGTGACGGGTGGATGAAGGTGCTTTAAGTGGTTCCGAGTATTGCTGAGAGGCTGTGACCTCCTGCGCGCCCATGGTCTCTCACAGAGCACAGCCTGGGCCCCATACTGGGCACCAATTGTGGCAACGGGGAATCTCGTAACTGGCCGTGTTCTCCACGAAAGACACCGAGACTACAAACAGTGAATGATTTAATCTTTCTGCGGCGAAGCAAGGCCAGCTGTGAACGCTGGACATTCGAGAGCATGCGGGCCGTCCCCGCGCCACGGGTAGTTAACCTGACAGCCGGTGAAAATCGCCCCACAACTTTCAGCACTAGGAAGCCTACGTGAAACCTGATTTGCTTTAGAAAGAGACATAAATAAACAAAGATGAAGGAGAGCACGAGAAAGAGAGAGGGAGGCTGCGTGAGAGGGGGCCTGAAACAAATTAAAGCGCCTGTTTACTCTGGGTTAGCCAAGAGACACTCACAGCGAAAACAACAAAGTGGTCGTAAAGAGAACGATAAGTGCTTTTGGGCTTCGCTTCAGCTTCCAATGATTGGCCATTGGCTGCTGCCGCGATGGCAAAGAATAACCACAAAAGCAGCCAGAAAGCGTGTCCTCGCGCTTACTCTGGTGGAACGACGGATAGCTGTCGGGGGCATTGTGCGTCCCTTGCGAATGGCGGCCCAGCGTACGTGCCGCCCGAGCTGCGGAACACTTTAGCAATCAACGCTCGAAATGAGTTGAAAGCGTTGTTTCAGAGCGTGCATTAATCTTGGTGCCTGACTTGTTTTTACTCACGTTGTTTGTGCCCTCGTTTCAGATCGTCCTTGTGTAACTTCGGGAAATGTTTTCGGTGGTATTGGTAATTTAGATTCCGGTGTTTTAATCTGTGTCATGCAGTGAAAGAACGCAGGCCCTATATTGTGAAAGAAATGTCATTTACATTTGCTTGATGATACAAGCTGCGTTGGAACGGAAAAAAGTAAACGTGGGCATGTTAAGACGATTTTTTTCTTGTTTTGTCTGTATAGTCAAGGAATAAGAGCAGGTGCTTCGAATGTAGGGGAACTCGTTCGAGATTGTGTCCAAGCCGAACTAAATGTAGATCTCGGGCATATAATCCCACTCACGAAAGAACGCATCCTAGATCTGTCTATTGCTTGGTTTAGCATGGAAAATGACAAGCGTAGCAAATCTTCACGCGTTAACGTCACATTCCACTGGCTGCAGGCGCACGGTCCTGACCACGAGAATGGCCTTGCGGAGTGCAATGCCCACTCTTCCTCGCCACCATTAACCTCTCCACCTTTCGCTTCCTCTGATCCCCGCTCTGTTCTCGTTGCCCGAAAATCAAACCTCCGGCGGGAGACGCCCGCGTTTCCGCATGCCCCTGCGTGTGCTCCCCGACAAGCTTTCAACCGATCACCTTGAATAAGATCTTAGGACCACTGCCTCCTATATCGCAGCTACATAGAGCCACAAAAGCGCTGCTGCGATATTTGAAAGCTACTGGATTGAGTCACCGTCTGTGGTCCGGACTGAGTGACCGAATGATATCTGCAGTGGACTTTCTCTTCTTCATTTAATCTTTCCTTCCCCTTTTCCCTTTCCCCAGTATAGGGCAGCCAACCGAGATCAGTCCTGCTTCACCCCCTACCTTTCATTTATTATTTGCTCTCCCCCTCTCTCCCCAGTGTAGGGTAGCCAACCGAGCTCAAACCTGGTTAACCTCCCTACCTTTCATTTCTCATTTGCTCTCTCTCTCTCTCTCTCGGGTGGTGGGGGAAGCCTTTCTCCGGGCTGGGGCGCTTGACTGGGATTCTTATAGTCGATGCGCGTTGCTGTCTCACCAGTGACATCGACATCACACTCCACACGTTCACCCCCGCCAGGCGGCCTGCTGTCTAACAACCTTTGTTAGCCATTAGCAGTCCGTGCCAACAGTCGCGCATGCCACAGGGAGGGGTCTTTAGCCATTAGGAGACGCTATGCTAAATGTCTGAGCCGTGGGTTTGCGCTAACGACGTCTGTTTGTCCTGCAACGGAGTCGGGAGAAAGGGAGTTGCTTCCTCGCGTAACGAGATTTCCGGTGTTCGGGCCCGCCGCCCCGGAAGTGAGTCGATTTACGGGCGGCAAACGAGCCGATATTTGCGCTAGGGAAGCGAGGCGCCTGGACGGATGATGACGTCGCCTTGTCTGCGTCGTAAGACTGCTGGGTAAAGTGCGAGCAACAGCGACATTCGCGGCCACGCGGGGTGCTACTCATCGTAGTACGACATCGCTCCGACGAAAATGTGCTGCCAGAGAAACGCTCGCGTATTCACGTCGATCGGGGTGCTTAGGCCCTTTTTTTTTTTTGACATCGTAGACACAATTACCGAGAGTACTTTTTCTGTAAATTCTGTTTCGAGGGAGGGCTGTTCTGTTGTCTGGCCGAGGGAAACAATCGTAATTGCCCCCGGCGAATGACCCGCCATCGCTGTCATGCTCACGCCTCGGAACCGAGTCGCCGGGCTTAACAAGCCGAGGAATCAGGAAAATTTACGCGGAATCGGGAAACTTGCCTGCATAGGTCGCAGTCTCCGAAAACAGGGGGGCGTGGACGTTGCTGGGAGGGGCATACGTCGTGGCACGAGGCGGAAACTTGTGCGCCGACGACGAAGATGATGAGGATGATGGTGAGGAGGACTTCTTAAACTGCGTATTGATCTGTCATGCTCCACCTTATTGGTAAAATTATCGAGCTCACACCCTCTGCTGAAACTTTACACTATATGAAATACATATACGCATAGCATATTTGTAATGCCTAGTTCGCTCCGTCGGATGCTCTTTGATTCAGCCAACTTCCATGCCCTGGCTTCCCTTATACCTCCTCCCCTGTGTAGGATAGCAAACTGGACGTGCGTCAGGCTGACCTCGTTACCTTTCCTTCCTTCCTTTTCACCCTCATCCATGCTCTGGCGACGAAAAGGGAACGGGTAGCAGCGCGAAATCAAAACCGACCGCATGAATGGAGATAGACGTGCATTTTTACTTCACGTTCGCATGCTAGCGATATAGTATTGCGCTCTCTGACTGCATAAAATATAAAAGGCTATGCTTCTCAATTGATATGATGTTTCATTCTTCCTATTTCCTTCATTTCTGCCTTCGGGTTCTTTATGGAGCCTTTTTCTTTCACACTTCTTAATCACTGCAGTTTATTTTCTTATGATCGTGATATAGCCGGGCCTTCCGTCGGGTATTTGCCTAGACTCGCAGCATTTAAACAAGGACCAGCACCATCGCAACAACATCTACTGCGAAGAGATATTTTTTTAGTCTCTTTTCAGCGTTTTATATTTAAGACAGGAGCCGGACTTGGCAATCGGAAATTGTTGTCTGTTGTCGTCGAGACCGGGGTGGGGGGGGCCCCGCCGCAAGACACAAACACGCCGCCAGCCACCTCTGCTTGCTGCCACCATTTGGTTCGGCTGTCGTGTTTACTAAACAACGGCGGAAAGGCGCTGGTCGCACCCCACGGGGGTTTCACGCAGATGTCAGCTGCTCGCTACTTTATTCTTTCTGGCCTTTCTCCTTTGAAAAATGGAAGCAAGGGCCCGGCACACCTTCTCTCACGCTCGGCTATTCTTGGTCGCACTTCTAGCTTGCGGGTCCGGAGAGAGAACGCCGTCCCACAGCGAACGTGCGGTGGCGACGACAAGGCGAGAGGCGAGGAGCGATGGATGATCACGCACGGGTCTCAGCTCCCGCAGCTTCGCGGGGTTTTTGGGGGCTGTAGTTGTGTGCATTGCGGCTGACAAATTTAACAATATAGACTACACTTGACCGCCATAAGGCGTGTTGAGCTGGCTATAGGCTTCCTATGTGCGGGCAATGATGCTGTATACAGAGGAGTGCCTACCGTTGCCTTACCAACCACCTACTTTTCTATTTTATTGAATTGAAAGTAAGAGAAATAGATGTAGTCGCCCTGTAATGGTGAGGGCTACTACTTCTCGCATAGCAATAACAATATAAAAAAAAGATATGTAGTAAAAAAATGAAAAAGGAAACCACGTCATAGGGCCGGAAATTCACAGCACACAGTCCTATACACTTACGAACTTATAAATATAAAAGGCAAAGGCTAGTCGCACCGCAATGAGTTTGTAAACAAAGTCACAAACCCTCGCAAGCGGCCGTGATGTAGGGCCCTATAACGTAAAACTATTCCAATATCTTTTTTATTCCAATCTCCTGACGTCAAATTTGCGTAACCGCCGACGCAAGCATCGGGGGGTCACCAGCAGGGTTGCCTGAACAGACCAATCAAACGATCTGCTCGTTCATAGGAGGTCACTTTTGTTTGCTTGAAAAACGAATAACATTGCCTACACTGAGCTGGTTGTCTTATCGAATTGGCTGGCAAGAGGCGAGGAGCACACTCAAGTGAAGAGGGATTCGATGGGGCCGAGCCACTGTACTGAAAATTGATAACCGGATAAAGAGAGTGGTGCCGGCGTCTGCGATTGGCCCGCTCTCCTTCGCTTAACATTCAAACAGCGCTAGACGACAGGACCAGAAAGAGGAGGAGACAAACACGGTCCTGTCGTCGTCTAGCGCTGTTTGAATTTTATTGTTACCATGGAACACCAACTCGCCCAATCCGCTGCCCTTCTGCTCTTTCGCTTAGCTTGCAGTGTCTGGTCGAAAATCGCGGCGGCATGCAACGGAAGCTTAAGAATGACACTAAAAAGAAGAGTTGGCAGAACGAGGCCCTAACCATGCCGAAAGTGCTCGAAAACGTTACACCGCCACGCAAAAAGATTTATTATACGCAAACAAACCGATGCTCTCCGGCAGGTGCGACTAGCCAGTGCCTGAGCCATCGGTGGCAGCCATCTTCTATTCCTTTCGGAACGGGGCAGCTTGCGGCTATTCAGAAGAAAATGCAGTTTTTTTTTGCATAATAATGCATCTTTAACGTGTACACGTCATTATGACGCTGTAAGTTTTTGCGGTTTTGTGACGTCGCGTGACAGGCAGGTGAAGTGGGTGTCGCCCGAAAACTTTTGACAAATAGCCGGGGGCTAATGCTGAAAAGGCGTCGAATCAGAAATAACTATTTTTCTTGCGTTCGGTCAAATCATGCATAATCAGTGTATACATGTCATATCAAATGGGGAGCTATTGCGGTTTTCATGACGTCGCGTGACAGACAGGTGAAGTGGCGGTGGGCCAAAAAGGTTTTTGACCACAAATAGCCGAGGGCTAATGCTGAAAAGGCGTCGAATCAGAAATAACTATTTTTCTTGCGTTCGGTCAAATCATGCATAATCAGTGTGTACATGTCATATCAAATGGGGAGCTATCGCGGTTTTCATGACGTCGCGTGACAGACAGGTGAAGTGGCGGTGGTCCAAAAAGGTTTTTGACCAATCGCGAAGGGCTCATTGCAGAATTGGAATAGAAAAGTTTGGAATAGTTTTACCTTATAGCGACCGTAGACTGTGATGAGCATGTAAACAGAGAATACGTATAATATACAAGAGAGTATAACACGTAATATACAAGGCGCTAATAACTACAGATAATAGTAGCATGCCAAAGTTCATACACGTGGTATTCCATTGGTCGCGAGCTTTCTTTGTCATATAGGAAAACTGCCAGACCCGCAGAATATTGCGGCCGCGAATTGATGCGTCTCGACAAGAAACAGCAGCAAATTTTTCGTTTCCTTTCTTTTCTGCGTTCATCACTACGGCTAGGCGCTAGTGACGTTATGAGGCCTTTGTATACAAACAAGAAAAAAAAAAAACACAGGGCTTTACCTGCCAAAATTACCATCACATCATGGCGTAAAGGGCGACCACGGACCAATTTTTGACCACCTGTGCTCTTTAACTTGCAAACGAAGTCTAAGTACGCGAGAATTTTTTGCATTCTACCCCAATCAATATGTGGCCGTAGCGGTGTGCGTATCTAACCCGCAACTTCGAGGTGAGCAGCGCAGCGCCACAACCACTAAGCTACAACTAGCGGCGGGTAAATACGAAGCTTGTCTATGCTTTGCCGTTCTTGCACCCTCATTCTTAAGCAGTGCGCAAGGCCTCGGCTAACTGATGGCACATGGCCGAACTGGCGAACCAGTTATCCAACCTTTACGCTTTTGCATCAATATAGGACCCAGGGAGATAGGGAACGTGTATTTAGTGAGACCGCTTGAGTCTTTTCAACCACGATTGGTCACGGTAGCAACAAGAATTGCGTGCAATTAAACGGGCAACCACGTTGGTAATAGTTACTATGGAACTCGAATACACCGCTGAAAGCGTCGAGGGTGGCGCAGGGAAGTGCAGCCGCGGTAAACGCTTACTGGTAACGCTTGTTAGGCGCGCGATCGGATGAGGAAATGCCGGCATTTAAGTCTATTGCAGTCATGTCACGTGCGTATAGATGATTTACATATCGAGCCATAAACGAACGGTGGCCGTCCGAAAGCAAAAGAATGTAGGCTCGGTAATCGCGGCGGCCACGTTTGGAGCACAAGCATGGTGAGGAGCGGTGGCCGTGACACCACCTGAGAACTGTCTTATACCTTATTTCACTTCCTGGCGTTGTCGACCTTTTGTGCACTCCAGCTGCCAGAATCACTGCAGCGAACAGCGAGGCATTGCCACTGAGGCAAACCGTTTCTGCCCTTCACTCGCTGCCACGAGTAGTTCGCATGCTTTTGCCTGGTCGCCTGCCAAATTGCAGGCCGACGAAAAAGACTGTCAGTGACGTGGCAGCTTTAAAGGGCGTCGTGTGTTCCTTCCGCGTCGTGGCGTAGGGAGGTTGGCACTACCGGGAATTTACCGTCAGCGGCCTGTTAATACTGTTTACGTAAGTGTAACGCAAACAAGGGAGAAAGAAAGAAAAATGGAAAAGCGCCACGGCGTTGCTTATTCATCTTTTCCAAGGGCGGCCGTGCAGAGCCGTACAATCTGAGGGAGAGAGCACAGCTCCTCGTCACTATTTCCCGCACTTCGACCGCACTCTTGCAATCAACTGGATAGTATTGAGTTACGCAAGTTATGCAGCACCAACTATAGCCCACCAGTCTGTTCTGTAGTATTGCGTGTTTGGCAGGCTTGCGCTGAAGCAAAATGAAAAATTGCTCCTTTTCATATTTTGTGTAAAATGTAATCGGTTATTACGTATCAGTTTGGTGTTTCTCTTAAAATTCACACGCACCTTACTTACGCCTGCGCTGATTATTAGCTCGGTTATTCAGGCGTTCACTGCATACGTCATCACTGTCCCAACAGTTACGACTGGGTTTAAAAGATCTGAATTTAAACTTCTTTGTTAAAGCCCTGTGACTCAAACGAAAGTTATTGATCCTGCTGCAAGCGCGCTTCGCCACAGTACTCGCACTGCAGCGAAGGCCGACTCCCAGGTGATGCCAAGTTTCCGAGAATTCGTCGAGAAACAGTAATGCTTTGTTCAAGCGATACTCTGAGTGCGTTTGATTTCTTTACGTACATTTGCAACTTTACTTAGCTACCGAGGCTATACAACAACGAAGTAAATTTCAACCTTGCACTGCGCGTGGCGCGAGGAAACTGTCCCATAGTTGACCTCCAAGGGTCCAAGTGATCTGTAGATTGAAAAGTTCCGTCAGCTTGAAGAGCTGGAAGTGATGGGATTGTAACATGTACTTTCATGCCCTGATATGGTCTGGCAAACTTTTACTCGAAGACGCGAGGATTCTGCTCCCAAGCTTAGCTTTTCATTGCGAGTCACCTACAGTAAGCACGGTAAACACGTTGAGCAATGAATGCTTGACATTTGTGAAGTTTCAGCAATAAGCTAAAAGAGGACCAAGGGCCAAGTACGCGTACTCGAATGAAGGCTACCGGAATCATCTATCACTCTTTTATTTTCATTTTTATTTTATTTTTGGTTGGAGGTTGGGAAGCGGGCTATCTCCAGCTCGTCAATCTGTATCTCGTCTTTTCTTTACTGTCCTATTTCCAAATTTTTGTTTGATAGTGAACAGAAGTCGTTTCCGTAACGCTTCCTTTATTTACAGCGCGGAAACGTTTCAGATTTCTTGTCGTCTTTGGGTAATCTAGGCTTCCGTTCTCTACGGTGAACCCCTAGCTTTGTCGAAGCCGTTGCCCTCTCAACAGTCTGCTTGCGGTCGCGTTGTCGTTGCGTCGGTGACGTTAACGCGATCGCCTACGGTGCAGCTCGCAGCTTTCCTGCGAGACGCCGGTCTCGATGAGATAATTTGATTCAGTATGGTTTGTTGTGTGCATGTGTTAAGTGTAGTATGTCCTGCATGTCTTATTTCATTTATTATCGCATTCATCTTCGCTGGAGCAGCATGACAACTGCGCCGACGGGCAAATTCTTCCCGTTTTCATTACAGAGCGTCTCTCGCAAGCGTTTCAAGTTCGCGTTTTCTTTTCCTCTTATCTCTCAATATCAAATCAGGGTTGCACGCAGCCACAAATGCAGACGCAAGTGCGCTCACCAACACACTACGCCATGCTCGCACTCATACGCGTACATGCTCACTCGAACAATAGTGCGCGCGCGCACACGCAAGTAAGCGGGCTGAATGTTGGACGCTCCAGCGTCCCTGTCGCAACCGCTCCGCGGGTAACGGCGGCAGCTTGCAAACAATGCGAGTGATTTATCGACGCCGCGAGCTGCGGGTGAGTGCGCCCCCCTTTGACGTCTGCGGTTTTAAAATACGCGAGCCGCGTCATCGGCGCCCTGTTGTGGACTGCGCGGAGCCCTTGACGGTTCGGGTATATGTGCGCTCTGGATTACGTCCCCCTGTCGCGCAGCGTGCAAGTCACACCCGGCTCCACGCGCGCGTCGCAGCGCAAGTGCGGCGGATAATAGCAACGGCGGGTCTGAGTGGGGTATGTGGGGCGCTCTCATCTCGGTTGCGTAAAAGTAGGGGTTTCCGGCTACCAACAAAACATGGCGGTGAGAAATGAGGCCCGACTTCCCGCGTTCTTAACGCGTGAGCATTAGGAGTGCCGGAGGGGTGAAAAATGTTTGTGTGATGCGTGAGAAGCCGGTCACGTGGTAGAGGTAGAAATATGGAAGAGCTGAGAAGAGCGTTTATGTATGTATGTATGTATGTATGTATGTATGTATGTATGTATGTATGTATGTATGTATGTATGTATGTATGTATGTATGTATGTATGTATGTATGTATGTATGTGTGTATGTGTGTGTATGCGTGTATGTATGTATGTATGTATGTATGTATGTATGTATGTATGTATGTGTGTGTGTGTGTGTGTGTGTGTGTGTGTGTGTGTGTGTGTGTGTGTGTATGTATGTATGTATGTATGTATGTATGTATGTATGTATGTATGTATGTATGTATGTATGTATGTATGTATGTATGTATGTATGTATGTATGTATGTATGTATGTCAAAGAGACAACACGGCGGCAACGTCTTGTGCTACAGGCCAGTAGGCGGATTGTTGGTTAAGAATCCACTCGCCCAGAGCGCCAGCATAAAGTTTGAGAACGGCTGTATATGGCTTAGGCAGTTGAGGAGGTTCCGTGATTTCCTTGAGCATCATTATCTCTACGTTCTCGGTATGAATGAGAGGATAACACTACGCGATATCTTGGAATGGCCCGACACTGCAATGTATTTACGGCTTTTGCGTCATTGCACTAGAGCACGTGTACAAGGAAGTTGCGTATAGGAGCTCTCATTCTTCTAGTAACCCTGTGTTCACGCAATCGAGCGAGTGTGATTGCTTTCATTTATATTTCGTCACTTTCGCCTATTTATATGTCATTTTCTATTCATACACCAGCAAGCAATTGATGATGAAGCTCGTGAAAACGTATCCTCCCGTCGTTTACTATAGTAGCATTCAGACAAGCGCTTCGATCATTCAACAATCTGTACTCTTGTACCTCAGAGATCCTCCGCAGCTGCAGCAACGATAAATAAATCATGCAGAAACCATCGTCGATGGTTATCCATGACCCCCACTGAACAGCCCGAACGAACGGACGAACGAGCGAGCGAGGGGCAGTACCCCGCTCTCCTTCTGCCAGCCCGCCCCGCGCAACTCGGCTGCCCGAGATCACGCACCCTTTTCTCGGCGCCTTTCCTCGCCTTTCCAGAGTTCCTTCGTGGCAGCCGTGGAGTCGCTAGCGAGCGCGTCCACTTCATGCTTTCCGTGGTGTGTCGGCGTCTACGCCGTCGACGTTCGACGATTCCGAATGCTCGCCTGCGGGCGTGTTTTCAGGGGCGAGAATCCGATGTGAGTTTTCGCCCACTAGATTGTCCACCATGGTCTGGCCACTGCCGGGCGGCCAGTGACACGTGCGACAAATGATTGAGCGAGCGACAGCCTCTCCTCCTCCTCCCTCCTGTTCTTCGCTGCCACTATATTTTGCCCGAGAGGATGCGCTTTTTGCCTTGCGTTGCCGTGACAAGCGAGAGAGCGAGCCAAGAGGCGACAGTCAGCCCCTCCCCCCCCCCCCCCCTCCCGTCGTCCCTCCTTCCCGCCCCTCCCCGCCATTCTCGTAAGGAGGGAGCTTAAGCACGACGATCCCCCTCCGCTCCCCCTACTCTCTTTGTAATTCTATTGCGCGAGAGCGCGAGACCTTTACCTTAGCGCGCTTCCTCGCCTTCCCTCCCCCAAGTCCGACCACCGTCGTACCACCGACCTACAACAAAAACTTTAGAGAAAGCCAAAGAGCTAAAAATCTATCTATCTATCTATCTGTCTGTCTGTCTGTCTGTCTGTCTGTCTGTCTGTCTGTCTGTCTGTCTGTCTGTCTATGTATCTATGTATCTATGTATCTATCTATCTATCTATCTATCTACTAAAATTTTTCATATTTCTCTTCGCTATCGTGTTTAAGAACTCAAGTTGTACATGCACCTTAGCTATCTTATATCCTTGTCTATCGTCACTACCGAGCGCATCGGCCTCCAGCCAACCGAAATCGCTCTCGCATGCCTACAGGTTTCTAGATATGTCTTCCGATGCTTTCCGTCGAGTCCAACTTTCGTAGTACTGCACGTTTCTAGCGGTACACGAAGCCAAACATGCGCAGCCCAGAGGGGCAGCGCAGTTGCCTCTCGAGGCTGGACGAGTTGTTCGCCGAGTTTGCGAGCGCGTTCGTCTGTTGCCGTGTGTGCGAGTACGACGACGAGATGCAAGCGCCAGCAGCAGCAGCAGTAGGCAACTGCGTTCGGAATGTTGTGCGAGGCCGCGACCGCCAACTCCTGTGTTTTCCATCCTCTTACGTGTGCATAGTACATCTGCTTGCCGAGCGTTATGTACACATGCCACGAGTTTCGCCGCCCAGAAATATATATATCCGCGAGCAGTGCGTCAGCATTCCCACATGTAGATTGCGGTCGTCGCCTCCGACGTTCTCGCTGCGTCCGGATGCATTGCCGCAAAGCTCGCATGTTGCGGGCACGAACCTTGGACGTTGCATAACGTAAACGTACTGCGTTTAAACACGTC
Organism: Dermacentor andersoni; assembly: GCF_023375885.2. Lineage (NCBI taxonomy): Eukaryota > Metazoa > Arthropoda > Arachnida > Ixodida > Ixodidae > Dermacentor > Dermacentor andersoni. The sequence continues at coordinate 38,603,735 of NC_092816.1, forward strand.
TTCTGTTTTGTCCTCCTTATGTTTTTTATATATTTATTTGCGTCTGACACCTTCAGACTCTTAAGATTTGTTGCTTTCACCTTTGCGCAACAGGCAATGAGGACGTGTCCGCATGTCGGGAATGCATCGGTGTTTATTGGGCAAGTTTGAAAGCTTTTGTTTTTGTTAACCGCCAAAGGTCGTGTCTAGGAGCTTGCGTTATACCACATATCTTTGTTTTAACTAACTCTAAACAAGTACAGACCCTGGCACGTTTATGCCGAAGCCCATTTGTTTGTTCCTTTCCTTTCCGCCATGAAGTCAACGGTCGTGAAATTCTAGTTTATATGCACTGGAACAAAGTCAAGAGACAAGTGAACACATAGCATTTTTTCTTCATTATTCCATTTCAACAAATGAATCTTAACACAATCAAAACGTTTATAATCTTAAGGTACACATTTGCTTTTATAGACTACTGGTGAATAGTAGCTGACACACACACACGGTAAGACACGTGTGCGATTGCGTGCGTGCGCGGGCCCGCACGCACGCACGCACGTGCACGCAGTTTAGTATTCTCCTTGACGCCTGAAATCCCCTTCTCAATACATGTACGCAAACTATTGTCCTGACATTTCTTTGTTAGGAGCAGTCATAGTTAGAGACTGCCGGCCTTAACAACGTTCTCGTGAGTTCCAGCATCTGTCAATCTCTTGACTAAACCCCTGATTTCAATGCAGGACAACTGTTGCTGAGGCAGTAGCAGTAACTCATCTAAAATGAAAAGAAAGTCTGCATGCCGGCATCTTTCACCGCGAGGGAATAAAAAAATCGCCTCAGCTGCCCAAGGCAAAGCTCGTCGTCGCCGTGACGCGTCGCCTATAGCAAGTTTCGCTCAGAAACTCGGCTGCAGGTATCGTTTGTCGTTTTCAGTCGCGAAATTATACTTGGTGATTTCTAATAGCTCATGCGAAAGAGTCGAACCTCTCTTCCGCTCGATTAGTTAGGCTTAGCTAAGCGTCGTGCGTCGGCCGCCATTTCGCAAGTGTACAAGCGATTGGGGACGGTTTTGCGCAACCCCGTCGCGAGCCGCTCTGCTCCTGCGTTTTAGCTCGCAGAATTCTATCTTGTCGTCGGCGGGTCGCGATAGCCGGTGCGATCGAGCTTTCCGACTCTCTTCGATTTCATCACGTCGTGCCATTTTCACCTCATTAGCCGATGAAATGCCGGTGTTGCGTCATGCCTACCGGGGGGCAGACCCTAAGGCTCTCACTATAACGTTATCCTTGTCTTTTTTTTTCCTTCCTGCTTTCAATACTTCAATGGCCTGTAATTGGTATCGTAATCGTCGTTCAGGGACATTGGTTACTTTTTCTTATGTTTGTATTTCTTTGCTTGTCGCTTGCCTAGGCTACGCGGCGACTAATTATCTTGCTACTTATGTCGGGCCTAGGCGCCAACTAAAAAGAAAGCTTTTTGCAGTTAGATGTGGTATGCACAAACGGATAAAGAGAATGAATAATTTGTCTGCGTTAAAAAAATATGACTAAGCGGGGTTATAGGCAACGCGACGACAACATGTCTTCTCTATTTAAGGATAGTGTATGTGGGCTAACGTTACGAAATATGCTAGTGTGTATCTTTTTATATGGCTGATTGCATAACTCTTCTCGTTCCCGCACCCTCCGTCCCCCCAAACCCCCACACCTTGTTCCACTCAAGTAATACCTTCATCCGAGGGCGCTCTGGGTGGTTTTGAGCAAACGAGTCACTGTGCCGGGTAATTAGTTGACACATCTAGTGTAATACACAGCGGATGGAGTGCCGAGATAAACCCAGTTGAGTGATAAAAAAAAAAATGAAATATGTGTTTCAGACATGTCATCAAGCAGTGAAGCTCTGGCAAATACCGCTGTATACCCACAAAGTGAACAACGAACAACCCAGTTGTTTTCTATTCCTTCTTGATCCTTTAATACACGGCAGCTGAGTTAAAGAACACCTCATCTTTGTCTAATAGCGTGCACCCGCTTTCGTCGCAGACTATGCGGACTTGGAGGAGGGCCTGGCCTTGCGCAAGCTGGAGCTGGATGACGAGGACAGGAACTCCAAAGGTGAGCCCGAATTTTACGTCTACGGTTTGGCGCTGTGACTGACGCAAGAAACTGGATCTTAAGTGCCATACACTACATAAACCATAGCGGTGTGAGACTCGTCCAGTTATCATTAGGATCGCTGTTATGAGCAAGCACACACCCCCGCATGCGAGACAAATCATTCAGAGCTCTTGCGAAAGAGGACGTTTGTGAACAGGCGACGTGATCTCTCCCGGGTTGCAACAACTTCAATGGCCGAGAAACAGGTCAAGCAAGGATGTAAAATTTGCAAAGTCACAACATCTAATATAGCGAGAAAGTGGACTAGTTCACGCTCGTTAATCTTTTGAATAGTGCCAAGCGTATTATTTGTTTATGTTTATTATTTTTTTAATGCTTTCAGGGCATTACAGAAGGGAGTTAGAACATCAAACATTACGCACTAGAGGTGGGCGATTATTCGACGTTCGGAATAGGAATCTAATGTTATACACCGACTATTCGTATTCGTGTTCAAAAGTGAGCTATTCGGTAATTCCGAATATTTGGAATTAACCAGATATTTCGCGCCAGCTGACTTTTAAGTTCTTGTTACTGTACTCCGTATGCTAGACGCAGCATTGCAAGTTATCAAAAGCGAAATAATGACGAAAAATATTCCGTAGGAATGCAAACACGAAGTGGATAGCGCAAGTTTTTTTATGTTGCGCGTCGGTAGCCTGCATTACAGCCTGCGAGTTTTGCTCGCATTCTGTCATTTACTGTTTTAGGCAGCCTAGTTATGTTACATTCTTATCTTTCACTCTGCGACCAGTCATCTGTCCCCAAGCTTCTTCTTATACAGCTTCCGATCGGTTAAGGGTCACCCCGTGAAATGAATTAAACTTGGCTTCGGGCAGACTCTCGGCTTTGTCCTTACGTCGCGCGTTAGGAGATACGTGCGTTAACCGCAGGATAGCGCGTATCCTGTAGTTTCCTGCAAAATTTTCTAGAGAGAACTCTGGCAATGTAATCGTTCAGATCTCATGGTAATTATGAGTAAGTACGTGGATTGGTCTCATCTTCGGAGTTGTGACTTAATATGTTCTTTTGGCGTAATTTGTTACGATTACGCTTTCCAAATTTCCAGTCATAGTTTTCTAAACACAGTGAAATGAAAAAGTATCCACGTGGGCGCATAATAATTTCGAATGGTTGCATTTACGAAGGAATATCTTGTTTGAAAATCGCATAACCACTGGAATGCACTAGTGCGAAGTCTTACGCAAATCCATGCAATGCTCATCATACCCAAGCTCCGTAAACCGTCATACTTATGCAGCCTCCCGTAGGACACACCAGCGGCAGAGCTCCCTGAAGTGATGTTTTATAGGGAACGCTATGGCGTGTCCCGTGCTCTTTTGTTTTTTTTTTTTTAATGAATGAAAGCGGCGCCTTCCTGCTTAAAGGGACACGCACGACCTAAACAGAAGCCGTGCACAGTGCTTGAGCCCAGTTACAACTACCAGAAACCAGGTGTCACCGCGCATTTGCTAAATTTGGCTAGACTCGGTGTGAAGTAGCGATACGGGGTTGGCGAGGGTGGAAGGACGTCTCGCTGCAGCCCCCTCTGCATAGCTGCACTGTGTCCCGCTCGTCCTTAGCAGCGGCGCGTGGGCGAGCGCGCGAGCTCGTCGGACACGTTCCGCTGGCAGCGACGGCCGATTAACGTCGCGTTCATCATCCCTCCCTGCATGCCCACATACGCGCACACACACTCTCTCTCCCTTTCGAGCTGTTGAGTTCGCGTTTGGTTTAGTCGCGTACCACACGTTTACTGTGGGTATCTGTGCTCGGCGGGACGGGCATGTGTCTGTCTGGGAGGTGTCCCTGTCGTGAAGGACGCGCGCGCGGCTATTTGTCTTGCCGACCTGTCGACTGCTGGTTAAGTTCCAGGATGAGAATAGAAGGCCTCTTTCGCGGCACCGCCGGTGGCACCAAGAAGACATGAGACGTGTTTCGCGCAAGCCGCGAGTCTATGGCGCCACCGCTACAAGATGACTGTGCGGGGAGTTTGTACACGGGATATCCCTGGGAGAAGATGAATGCTCTTTACGAGCCAGTAGGCGTGAAACTGTGAGCCGATTTGGGTCAAAGGTCGTGCTCGTTCCTCCGGAGAGTTCAGGCATGCAAACCTCGAGCAGGAATAGAAGGCCCACAAATAATTGACATTTATTAAAGACATGACTGCATGCGTTGATGTCGCGGCTACCATCGTCGAGCCTATGTGCTTGAAGGCGCTAGTCCAGACTCTTCTTCCACCGCGGGGCTCTATGAGTACTGTCCACTACGATAGTTTTGTATTGGCGTCGCCAATATGGGCGGCGTTCATGATAGTACCTTAGTATGAGTGGCCATGCCACACCAAGTGCACTGACTGATTCATGGGTCAACGCACCAGTATTGCACCGACTTTTGCATTGGCCGATGTACTTTGCAAAATAGTGGCAGGTTAGCTTTGTATTAGCGTCGCCAATATGGGCGCCGTCCATGAGAGTACCGTAGTATGAGTGGGCATGTCATGCCGATTGCACTGACTCAATGAGTGGCCAATGTACCAGTATTGCACTGGCTGTGGCAATGGTCAATGTACCTTACAAGAAAGAGGCAGGTTAGCTTTGTATTGGCGTTGCCAATATTAGCGCCGTCCACGAGAATACCGTAGTATGAGTGGGCATGTCACGCCAATTTCACTGACTCAATGAGTGGTCAATGTACCAGTATTTCACTGGCTGGGGCACTGGCCGATGCACCTTACAATGGAGAGGCTGTTCCTGCTTTAAGTGCGCCCTGAGAGAAACCTTACGCAGTCCAAGCGTATTTTAAAGCACCCCAAACGGTTTGTCCACGTCTGGATCACCATGCAACTTTACTGTGCTAAATAATCAAGCAACAAAAATTGCTGCTGGTTGGCCTGGTATTGCACTGACTCTGAGACTGGGTCCATGCACCTTGGAGCGGTGCCCTTGACAACGGCCGGTGGCAATTTCGCTTCGTTCTCTTAAAAGGCCTTAGGCGTCCGCACCGTGCTCAGCTTTCCCGCGTACGGGGCGCGGAGAAGCAGTGGGTGATTATACAAGGAGAGGGTTTACTAGCCCACTTAAGCAACTGGTATGAGTTGTCTACTTGTGGGCAGTTCTTTGCAAGAAATTTAATGTATAGCGCTATACATGCACCCATGGGTGTCCTTATACTAGCTTAGTGCCATGTAGGTTTTGTACGAAGTTCACCGGCTCCGCTAATATGAATAATTTAGGAGTAGCTTAAACAAAGGCTTTCTTTTTCTTTTTTCAAGCTGTTTCCAGTACGGCAAGCATTCACACAAACAGTCGGTAGTTTTAGCCTTTCTGCTGACGGATTACCGTTTGCAGAACAGCGAAGACGCGGCCGGTAGCAGAAGCGCTGATGGTGCCATCTTGTGACGATGTGTTCTAGCACTACGCGCTATAACTGTTACTCTGCAGCGTGAGCGTTCTGGCCGAAAGAAAAATATGAGACCATATACGTTCATAATGACAATGTTGCTGACGAAGCATTTATGGCAGCAGCTAAGAAGAAGATATTGGGTCCAAACAATAGTACTTCTGCGAGCTCTTGTTGAAATCAGGGTTCGATGGTGTTGCTGCCAGTACTAGTGCTCGAATCTACGTCTCTGTGTATTAACGCGACAGCGTTAAATACCTCGTGGCGCAAAAAATCCGGTGTCGGCGTCCGACGTCGTTTCGCGATAATTCATTCCTAATCACAACCACGCAGGCCCTCCGCGTGGCGCAGAGGCGTTACTGGACTAATTGAATTCCACAAAGTAAAATACGTCAGAAAAATTGTAAAGTACCACATAAACACAGCTTACAGACATGATAGCGTCGGATTGTAATTTGAATGTACAAGAAAACAAAATTGTGTTACGCGGGAACTCAAGCACAAACTCTTTCCGGCGTTTCTACCATGCGCAGAGCGGCGCGGCCTGCTCGCTTCCTTGCAACAACACCATCCAGCTGGTGCTCGCCTCCGTGCATGCGGAAGAAAGCTGTGGGTGTCGGCAAACATAAAAAGCAGTCAGGGATCTTTGAATGCTATCCAGTTCCACTCTTGAAGGCCAAGCTAAGCGTCCCCCAAACTTTTATTCCGTAAACTGCAAACGGTAATACGTAAATCGATGGGCGACAACTCTCTTACCAACATGCCAGCTATAACGGTTCGAGAGTTCTGTTCTGTTTCGTTATAGATGTATTGCTGCGCAGAGGGCGAGGTAAAAAAGCTTCGGCTGCCCCATTTCTCCCTTTTGTGAAGCGTGCTTCTCCTCATTAATCGCAACTCCTAGGAGAAGCCGACACTTGGCTTTGTTTGTGGTAACCAGCGTCGTTCGTTCGATAACCCGTTTATTTATTATTGCGATAGCAATTATATGGACATTGCAGGCACATTTCGGCCGTCGTCTTCGCCGCCGTCGTGATATTCCGTATAAAGTCCAAGGGTGATAACATCATTGCCGCGCGCCGTATGCTCTATGTGCGAGTGAAAGCGCGCGAGGGCGAGCTGGCAATGGCGGCTCGACCTGGCGAGCCTAAGGGAGGAAGGCGAGGAGGAAGCGCGCCGTCTTTCGCCGCGCGCAAAGCACCGTGGAGGAGTGCGTTCTACTCCGGTGGCTACTCATGAAAAAACGCTAGTCATCAAAAGCATCGCTGAGAAATACAGCAAGTTTAAACCCATTACGTTGCCTCCAAGCAATCACTGATTAGAAAACGTACTGGACAGAAAAAGAATAGAATACCATTTTCACAATGATGAAATCACTATTGACTGTTTTTTTAAAAAAACGTAATTGTAGTTCGCACTCGATCCAAGGGTCGAGGTAAATTACTGCAGGTTTACAAAATTCCGATGAACAAATGCGTTAGGACAGGACAGAGCACAACTCAATCAAAGTTGGATCTGTTAGAAGGAGATTGCGTGCCAACTTAATTAGCAAACTTCAAACGAGAAATAAATTTTTCTTGCATTCTTAATTTTTTGCTGCCACTCTCACGTTGCGATTAATTTCGCAAAACACGATATGCTCAAGCGCAGGAAATTCAAAACACAATACAAAAACAGGCTTTTCTGCTTATCGCGGATATACTCAGAACAAGAAAAGGCTAGTACAGACATCGCTTTCTTTAGAATAAAGGTTGGTAAAATTCACGGAAAATAAATAAATAAAGAGTGCCTGCTTAAAATTTACATCGGAAAAGCCGAAGAGAGCCAAGGGTGCGCAATAGTAGGAGCGTTAATTATACGTACCCTGAAAGGCAAAAGGCAGACACGAAAAAAAAAAAAAATAGTCTACTTTCTTTACTTATAATTAACCGAGCAACAAAGTTGGTACTCGAGAGAATCAAAGCTTGCCGATGTCTTTCAATTAAAAAAACAAAAATAAAAAACGCTGCCTTTACAGGCATTTCGCAATTTATTCTCTCTTTGCTTGGTCAGGTAACGCCATCGAATTGCATGTGTAGCTTTGTGTTTCTGCGTCCCTTTTTTTTTCTCTCTGCCTCTACGTTTTTCAGTTCTCCACTCATTACCGAGTTTCTAGCGTGGCTTCACCCTGGGGTCCATTCCTTTAATTAGGAAAGAGGCCTGGCTCGCGGACCTTCCTGAGTAAACGCGAGATGAAGCGCAGTGGCGGCGCAGAATGCCAAAGCGGTGGAATAGAGAAAAGAAAGAAAGAAAGAAAGAAAGAAAGAAAGAAAGAAAGAAAGAAAGAAAGAAAGAAAGCGACCTGATGTTTTCAGCAGCGTATTGGTCCGTGATCCGTGAGAACAAGGCAGCGGCAGCCTTGGTGAGGCCTGCTGAAAGTGGCGCGGCGTCGGCTAATGGAAAGCGTGAGATTCAGAAAGTTGGTATCGCGCTGTATGAGGTGTTGTGACGACTGGACGCGGGCCTCTTCGCTCGCGTGCCGTTGGGGTAACCGTTATTGGGAACTTGTTGTACTTGTGAGAAAACATCCCGGTTAATTCGGCCCTCATTGACTGCATTGACAGACTATCGCGCACGACTGCACCGATTTAACAGGCGGTGTAGGCGGCCTGCGCGGCGATTAGAAGGAGTCCTCGAGTATATACAGAGCGGGATAATGAAATCTCGAAAGCGCCTTCTTTTTTTTTCCAATTTTTACTCTTTAAATATATAAAGAGATTGTGCGTGCTCGTGTGAGGCCTCCAGCATGTGTGCCAGATCGTGTTGCCTAGGCGTGTTCACATTGCGCGAGACTTTGTATTATACATCCAGTCGCCTCTTTAGTTTCTCCTCACTCCTTCGGGAAGTCCGGGAGGAATTTAATTTTCTCTCGGCTGTGCTAACACCTACGACGACGTGACTTTCGTAGAGCCAGGAGGCCCATTAGCATTAAAACTGTATCGAGTGATCGAGTGCCGCTGTCCTATCTGACGCATTCTAATGAAACTCTTCACACCTGCATGGTTGCATGAGTGAAAAAAAAAAGAAATAATAAAAAAAAAAAGAGATTCGTGACGGTTACTTGAACCTTATGGTTTTTTCATTCGTATTACATTGCACTTTTCTAAAGGGAAGGGACTCGATTCATAATAATCGAAGGGTGTTTCCCTACTTCACTAGCCACCTAATGAGATGAGCAGCCCGATGGTTT